>NC_042962.1:12860799-13028737 GCF_901001165.1 Salmo trutta | reverse complement strand
GTCAGGATTAACACAAACCTAGACAGAAAATAATCTACAGCTGTTCCTGATTGAGAGCCAGACACGGCCAAACCAAAGAAACAAACCAACATAGAAAAATAAACATAGAACGCCCACCCATGTAACACCCTGGCCTAACCAAAATAGACAACAAAAAAACCCTCTCTATGGCCAGGGCGTTACAGTACCCCCCCCCCCAAAGGTGCGGACTCAAAACCTGACTCTAAAGGGGAGGGTCCGGGTGGGCCCTCCTACGGCGGCGGCTCTGGCGCCCCGCTCCACCCTCGGCTTGGCCTACTTAGGTGGCGACCCTAGCTGGCGGGCGACCCTGGCTGCGCCCGGCTGGCGGGCGACTCTGGCTGCGCCCGGCTGGTGGGCGGCTCTGGCTGCGGGCGGCTCTGGCGGCTCCGGACAGGCGGGCGGCTCTGGCGGCTCTGGCCCAGGATTCACCAGGCTGGGGAGACATGCAGGAGGCCTGGCTCTGGGCGCAGGCACAGGACTCACCAGGCTGGGGAGACCCACAGGAGGCCTGGTCCTGGGAGGAGGCACAGGATAGACCAGGCTGGAGAGACCCACTGGAGGCCTGGTCCTGGGAGGAGGCACAGGATAGACCAGGCTGGAGAGACCCACTGGAGGCCTGGTCCGAGGAGGAGGTTCAGGATAAACCGGGCTGTGGGGGAGCACTGGAGTTCTGGTGCGTAGGCTTGCCACCCATACTCCAGGCTGAATGCCCACTCTTGCCCGGCACGGGCAGAGCGCAGGAATAGGGCGAACTGAGCCCTCCCAGCGCCCCAGAGACACTGTGCGCAGAGCCGGCGCAGGATAACCTGGACCGAAACGGCACACTGGAGACCAGACGTGCTGAGCTGGCACAATCCGCCCTGGCTCGATGCCCACACTCGCATGGCACTTGCGGAGGGCTGGCCTATAGCGCACCGGGCTATGAGTGCGCACTGGAGACACCGTGCGCTTCATAGCATAACACGGTGCCTGACCAGTACCACGCTGCTTCCGGTAAGCACGGGGGGTTGGCTCAGGTCTCCAACCTGACTCTGCCACACTCCCCGTGTGCCCCCCCAAAAAAATGTTTTGGGGGCTGCCTCTCGTGCCTGTTGCGCTCCCTTGCCTCATACCAGCGCCTCTCAGCTCTCGCCGCCAAAATCTCCCACTGCGGGCGGCGATACTCCCCAGCTTGAGCCCATGGTCCTTTTCCGTCCAGTAATTCCTCCCACTTCCAGGAATCCTGAATGCTCTTCTCCTGGTGCTGCTCCTTCCTCCGCTGCTTGGTCCTTTTCTGGTGGGTGATTCCGTAACGACCATCGTCGCAATGAGACCAAGGTGCAGCGGAGGATGTGTTCATCATAAAAGGTTTTAATGACCGAATGAACACTACAAACAAAACACGAAAAGAAACGACAGTCAAACAGTCCTGTCAGGATTAACACAAACCTAGACAGAAAATAATCTACAGCTGTTCCTGATTGAGAGCCAGACACGGCCAAACCAAAGAAACAAACCAACATAGAAAAATAAACATAGAAATCCCACCCATGTAACACCCTGGCCTAACCAAAATAGAGAACAAAAAAACCCTCTCTATGGCCAGGGCGTTACAGTTTGTAAGACCCTGGTTAATGAAGAATTAGACAAAGCCCCCAGTCTGCAATAGATCAATACTTTATTCAGAGAGTACTCTGAAGTCAAAAATGAGAACACAGTCATTTTATAACACACACACACACACACACACACACACACACACACACACACACACACACACACACACACACACACACACACACACACACACACACACACACACACACACACACTACATCAGTAGAAACTCCACCTTTCTTTTAGGCGGGCTGTATCTTTTTCCACAGTTCACATTCCTAGTTTATAACTTTTCTACCAGCCTGGCAGTTTCTAGCCATTCCTCTCCTCCCTAGATTAGAGGGGCCTTGGAAGGGGCCTAGATTAGAGGGGCCTTGGAAGGGGCCTAGATTAGAGGGGCCTTGGAAGGGGCCTAGATTAGAGGGGCCTTGGAAGGGGCCTAGATTAGAGGGGCCTTGGAAGGGGCCTAGATTAGAGGGGCCTTGGAAGGGGCCTAGATTAGAGGGGCCTTGGAAGGGGCCTAGATTAGAGGGGCCTTGGAAGGGGCCTAGATTAGAGGGGCCTTGGAAGGGGCCTAGATTAGAGGGGCCTTGGAAGGGGCCTCTTTCCTGTTGTCAGTTTTCAGAGTTATAACTAGGTCATCTGTAGTTCAGTTGTCCTTTGTTGTCTCAACTATACATTTCTCACCTTGCTACATAGTAACACAATGGCCTAGTCACACACACATTTCATACAATTATATAGTTTCAGGGTGGAATAGTTTAGTCATTACCTTAAACATATAAATTCCTTTACCAAATATGAAAATAATGAGAATCAAAATTGTCAACGGGACAACAGTAACAACAATAACCAAGGGTCAAAATAACCATACATTCAACAATAACAATAGTCATACAGTAGAGTACATGTGTAGGTTGATTGGTCTGTCAGACACTGTCCCTCAACTTATGGCAGGCAGCTATGTGGTGCGCTGCCAACCCACAGCTCTCTGCGTCCTCCCCCAACAGTACTGGTAGCCTACTCTCATCAGAGAGGTCTTTGAAACCTTGAGAAGGGTTTCAAATTTGGGGAAATGACACGCTCTAATTGTTTTATATTTTTCACATTTTGTCAGGAAATGCAGCTCCGTCTCAGGTTCTGCTGTTGTGCAGTGGTTGCACAGCCTTTCCTCTACATGGAGCCAGATTTTCCTGTGTCTACCCTTCTCAATGGCAAGGCTGTGCTCGCTGAGCCTGTACTTTGTCAAGGTTTTTCTAAGGTTTTAATCAGTAACCATGGTCAAATAGTTAGCCACGGTGTACTGTCGATTTAGGGCCAGATAGCACTGCATTGTGCTTGTGTTTCTCTCTCTCTCTTTCTTCCTCTCTCTCTCTCCATCTCTCTCTCTCCCTCTGCCCCTCCTACCTCTTTCTCCCCCTCTCTCTCTCCCTCTCCCTCTCTCTCCCTCTCTCTCCTCCCCTCGGCTTCCCTCTATGTCTCTGTATCTCTTTATCCCTTTTTCTTTCTTTCCATCTCTCTTTCATCAGTCTTCACACCCCTCCTGCCTGCCTCCCTCCTAACCCTCTCCTCTCCTGGTGTGTGTCCCTCTTCCTCTCCCAAACTGAGGTGGGGATTTCCCTTCCTCACAGAGAACACTGAATTGAAACGTGTATAGGAGACGGATTGAAATGAGAGGGAAAGAGGGGGATGTGTGTCTGTCTCCGGTAAATGACATCAGAGCCTCTGTCTCTCTTTCTACTACAGATCTCAGTAATCCAGACAGGCAGGAGTTAACCCACCAGAGAAATACAGTCACTGAGCAGATGAAGGAATGGGGGAGAGATACAGGGAGGGAGGGAGGGAGAGAGAGAGTGTAGAATTCAACGGAAAAAAGAGCATCCGCCATGTGACAAAAGCAACCTGTTTTATCACCCTATTCACATTCTGTGTGTGTATATATCCCTATGATGTGTGTGTGTGTGTGTGTGTGTGTGTGTGTGTGTGTGCGTGCGTGCGTGCGTGCGTGCGTGCGTGCGTGCGTGCGTGCGTGCGTGCGTGCGTGCGTGCGTGCGTGCGTGCGTGCGTGCGAGAGAGAGAGAGAGCTTAGTGGGGTGTCGATAACAGAGGGTTGGGGGAGGGGAATGGAGGTTACCTGCTGTCCCTCTGTCTGGCTTTCTGAAATAGACTCATCATCTGAGAGAGAGGAGGAGAGAAAAAGGAAAAAGAGAGAGAGAAAGGGGATAGGAAGGAGAGAATATAGGGAGAAAGAGGTGAGCAGAGACAGAAAGGGTGGGGTGAGCAAGTGAGAGAGAGAAACAGAGCTGCCTAGAGGGAGCGGCAGACACTGACAGAGAGAGGGATAAAGAGAGAGGGGATAGAGAGAGGAGGTGGGGGATAGATAGAGAAAGCCGAGGCCGTAGTTCATTTATCAGTGAGCAGCAGACAGCGTGAGCGAGTGAACGAACCGACACACTTGGAGGAGAGAGTGACGGGTGAGGCTACTGCTCTTGTTGAGGTCTACTGGTAACCATGGCGCAGCCTTCTCTGTGTGCATCACCGGGTGCTCGTCGTCGTAGCAACGGTTCAGTGAGAGAGTGTCTATTTTTCCCCGTTTTGGAACGCAACGAACAGGAGAGACTGGAGGCCCTGGTGAGAAGAAGGGAGAGAACAGGAGAGAGGGACAGACAGATGGGGGAGGACAGCAGATACCCTATGGAGAACAGGCCCAAACGCTGGACCTGGGGAGGACCACCCGGAGGGGAAGAGGGTAAGTACACTTGGGGGGGAGGAGGGGAGCATGGGGGTCAAACAGAAGGGAGAGACAGGCTGGAGAGGGGGAGGGGAGAGATTGATAGGAGGGTATGGTGGTTTGGAGGTGTGAGATGAAGTAAGTGAGAGGGACAGAGAAAGAGAGAGAGGAGAGGGGGTGATGGGATGTATTAAGGATGTAGGAAAGGGTGGGGACAGTTTAAGACAGCTAAATGGTAAAGGAAACTAGAGAAGAGAGATCGAGAGAGAGATGATGGGGCAGGAGGATGAGAGATAGACCACCTGAAATAAAGAGTAGAGCGATAAAGGGTAATATGGAGAGAAACGAGGGATGAGAGAGGAAGACCAGATACCAGAGAGAGAGTGGGGAGGACAGAGAGAGGAAGACCAGATACCAGAGAGAGAGTGGGGAGGACAGAGAGAGGAAGACCAGATACCAGAGAGAGAGTGGGGAGGACAGAGAGAGGAAGACCAGTTACCAGAGAGAGAGTGGGGAGGACAGAGAGAGGAAGACCAGTTACCAGAGAGAGAGTGGGGAGGACAGAGAGAGGAAGACCAGTTACCAGAGAGAGAGTGGGGAGGACAGAGAGAGGGAAAGGGTGTGGAGGCTGCAATGCAGGGGAGAACAACGCTTTGACTTAAACTCTTCAGGGAAAGGCTTGTGTGTGTCTCTGTGTGTGTGTGTGTGTGTGTGTCTGCATGCGTGCGTGCGTGCGTGCGTGTGTGTGTGTGTGTGCCAACAGCATTATGACTCTGTGATGATAAGACAATTCTATCTGTGCCACTTTAATCATGCTGTTACAGGTGTGTATTTAGCTCAAGAATACTGTGTGTGTGTGTGTGTGTGTGTGTGTGTGTGTGTGTGTGTGTGTGTGTGTGTGTGTGTGTGTGTGTGTGTGTGTGTGTGTGTGTGTGTGTGTGTGTGTGTGTGTGTGTGTGTGTGTGTGTGTGTGTTGGGTATCTCCGGAAACAGCTGTTCTGTGAAGTGCCTCAACCCTCCCTCATCAGTGTGTGTGTGTTTGATGTTGTTTATTCCTGAGGTGAGCATCAGTGTGTAGGAAAACAGGCGTGATTCTCAGCAGTGGCCTAAAATACGTATCTAACCTTGACACACACACACAAATTGACAGGGGATATTTACTGCGTATGTAAACACCCATCGTTGGGTTGGTGTCTCTCTACACACACACCCTCATAATCTGTCTGCCCGTGCTGTTGTGGCAGTGTTATGGATAAGGTTATTATAGGAGTTGTAATTACATTTTATATTTGTATAGTGTGTGTGTGTGTGTTTTCAGCGATGCCACTGCCATCAGTGAGCAGTACCAGAGCAATAGCCAGACTCTGTGGTGCATTTATAATTCCATCAATGATTCACACACACTCCATCCATCAGGCCTAGGCAGATGTAGAGGATCAGCCCCTCTTGTAGAAAACCTAGTTTACCACATTCTTCAACAATACCTTATAGAATCCTACGGTATAGAATCCTACGGTATAGAACCCTACGGTATAGAACCCTACGGTATAGAATCATACGGTATAGAACCCTACGGTATAGAATCATACGGTATAGAATCCTATGGTATAGAATCCTACGGTATAGAATCTTACTGTATAGTGTCTCTTACAGTGAATACAACCCTGGTACAGTCTGGAGTATCACCACCTTTGTCCATTCTTCTTCAATTACTGATCTCTACCATCACTATAGATCACTGGTGTTCCAACTAGCAGATGGATGGTAGATCTGAACTGAGATCAGTTGATGCTGCAGCATGCAGGCTCCGGTCTCACGTGTGTGTCTGTGTTTGTTTCAGAGACTCACAGGTATGTGTGTATACAATTGCACCACATAGGTGTGTGTGTAGGTGTGCGTACACAGTACATATGTACGTATCATTTTATACTCAGGTGTGTGTGTGTAGGATTGCAACACCGGTGCGTGTGTAATGCTTTGCTTTCTCTGCTCTGCCACACCTGCTAACAGGTAACCCTAAGACCCCACCCTCTCATGCTATTGGCTCAGCTCTGCCTCATTATCCCGCCTCTGCTGCCAGTCCCAACCAATCCAGGAACGGTACAGACCACCTGATACCCTTAGTGTGCAGTTGTTGTGTTTGGCTGCATGTGTGTTATGCTTTGTATTGCTAGTTCAAGACATTTATTCTTCCTTCGGGGCAATAAAGAATTCTATTCTATTCTATTGTGTCTGTATTCACAATAATGTTCATGCATTTCTTTTTATTTTGTCCCAAGTATCCATCGTCCTATCAGATTGTGTGTTTTGTAGTGAATTCTGCTGGGGGGGGGGGGGGGGGGGGGGTCTGTGCATGAATATGGATATGGTTGTTTTCACCACACATGTTGTCTCCCTTTGGTCCTCGGGGTCCACTAGCTCCTTCCAATCAGAACAGAGTTCATATACTTCCTGTCTGTCTATAGCAGTCTAACCACACACACACAGCTGATAGGATATGCAGAAGTCTCGACAACCCCCAATCCCCTCGAGACAGGTACTCAGACACACACTAACATAACACCATACTCTCTCCTTTGTGATAGAGGATCCGTGTGTGTATTCATGTGTATCGATGTATACAGTGTATTCGTGTGTATCGATGTATACAGTGTATTCGTGTGTATCGATGTATACAGTGTATTCGGCAAAATATTCAAACCCCTTGACTTTTTCCACATTTTGTTACATTACAGCCTTATTCTAAAATTGATTAAATACTTTTTATCTCATTTCCCCATAATGACAATGCGAAAACAGGTTTTTAGAAATGTTAGCAAATATATAAAAAATAAAAAACAGATACCTTATTTGCATAAGTATTCAGACCCTTTGCAATGAGACTTGAATTGAGGTCAGGTGCATCCTGTTTCCATTGATCATCCTTGAGATGTTTCTACAACCTGATTGGAGTCCACCTGTGGTAAATTCAGTTGATTGGACATGATTTGGAAAGGCACACACCTGTCTATATAAGGTCTCACTGTTGACAGTGTATGTCAGAGCAAAAACCAAACCATGAGGTCGAAGGAATTGTCCGTAGAGCTCCGACACAGGATTGTGTCGAGGCAAGAGATCTGGGGAAGGGTACCAAAACATTTCTGCAGCATTGAAGGTCCCCAAGATCACAGAGGCCTCCATCCTTCTTAAATGGAAGAAGTTTTGAACCACCAAGACTCTTCCTAGAGCTGGTCGCCTGACCAAACTAAGAAGGGCCTTGGTCAGGGAGGTGACCAAGAACCCAATGGTCACTCTGACAGAGCTCCAGAGTTCCTGTATGGAGATGGAAGAACCTTCCAGAAGGATAACCATCTCTGCAGCACTCCACCAATCAGGCCATTATGGTAGAGCGGCCAGACGGAAGCCACTCCTCAGTAAAAGCCATATGACAGCCAGCTTGGAGTTTACCAAAAGGTACCTAAAGGACTCTCAGACCATGAGAAACAAGATTCTCTGGTCTGATGAAACCAAGATTTAACTATTTGGCCTGAATGCCAAGCATCACGTTTGGAGGAAGCCTGGCACCATCCCTACGGTGAAGCATGGTGGTGGCAGCATCATGCTGTGGGGATGTTTGTCAGCAGCAGGGACTGGGAAACTCGTCAGGTTCGAGGGAAAGATGAAAGGAGCAAAGTACAGAGATATCCTTGATGAAAACCTGCTCCAGAGTGCTCAGAACCTCAGACTGGGGCGAAGGTTCACCTTCCAACAGGACAACAACCCTAAGCACACAGCCAAGACAATGCAGGAGTGGCTTCGAGACAAGTCTCTGAATGTCCTTGAGTGGACCAGCCAGAGCCCGGACTTGAACCCAATTGAACATCTCTGGAGAGACCTGAAAATAGCTGTGCAGCGACACTTCCCATCCAACCTGACAGAGCTTGAGAGGATCTGCAGAGAACTATGGGCTATTGTGTATAGATTGATGAGGGGGGAAAAAACAACATAATCCATTTTAGAATAAGGCTGTAACGTAACAAAATGTGGAAAAAGACAAGGGCTCTGAATACTTTCTGAATGCACTGTAGATGGAACATACATTAATCTCTTACTATATAACACGGAAGTCAAACTGAAGCCCAGTCAGTGTGTCGGATGTTTTGGTGAATTTGTGGCATAGTTGTTCACTAACTATCGTAGGCCGTCATTGTTGGTAGGCCGTCATTGTAAATAAGAATGTGTTCGTAACTGACTTGCCTAGTTAATTAAATAAAGGTTAAATAAATAAATAAATAAATACATTAAAAAAATAATAACTGCGGAGTAAAGTTCTGGTATTGTGTCTCCTATTTGTGTGTAATGTGATTTGTGTGTAATGTGATTTGTTTGTAATGTGATTTGTTTGTAATGTGATTTATGTGTAATGTGATTCGTGTGTATTGTGTGTCTCCTATTTGTGTGCATTGTAATGTGATTTGTGTGTAATGTGATTTGTGTGTAATGTGATTTATGTGTAATATGATTTGTGTGTAATGTGATTTATGTGTAATGTGATTTGTGTGTAATGTGATTTGTGTGTAATGTGATTTATGTGTAATGTGATTTGTGTGTAATGTGATGTGTGTGTATTGTGATTTGTGTGTAATGTGATTTACGTGTAATGTGATTTGTGTGTAATGTGATTGGTGAGTAATGTGATTTGTGTGTAATGTGATTTATGTGTAATGTGATTTGTGTGTAATGTGATTTGTTTGTAATGTGATTTATATGTAATGTGATTTGTGTGTATTGTGATTTGTGTGTAATGTGATTTATGTGTAATGTGATTTGTGTGTAATATGATTTGTGTGTAATGTGATTTATGTGTAATGTGATTATGTGTAATGTGATTTGTGTGTAATGTGATTTGTGTTTAATGTGATTTATGTGTAATGTGATTTGTGTGTAATGTGATGTGTGTGTATTGTGATTTGTGTGTATTGTGTGTCTCCTATTTGTGTGTAATGTGATTTGTGTGTAATATGATTTATGTGTATTGTGATTTGTGTGTAATGTGATGTGTCTCCGTTGCTCCAGGTACAAGTTGCCCCTAACCACACATAGACATATCTGACCTGTTTCCTTTACCCTCCTCCCTAAAGTGTTCACTCATCTCTCTCTCTCATTGATGTGACGATTGTTATAAGCATATGCATATATGAGTTTCCACCATATTTCAGTCCATTCCGAACCCTCCCCATTTGTGGAAGTGAACGAGTGTACACTTCAGGGAAGGTAGAGAAAATATGAATGTAGTATTAGTATTTGTGGGTTAAGAAGACTCCTACCTCTTCCTGTCCCTCTGGGGTGACTCTTTCTCATGCATCTCTCTGCAGTGTGTGACTTCCTGACACCACCCTCCCCGCACCAGCCAATCACTAAACGCCTCTCCAACTCTTCAGCCTCCCTGCACTCACCAGAAAGAGGTATGTGTGTTGCCAAGCAACAGTATATAACATGACTCTCTCTTGTGTGTTTCTCTTCGTTGTCTGTCTCTCTGCCCTACTATGACAATGCAGAGTGTGGTGTGTCCCCTCATTTAGCATCCCCCAGCCCCCAGCGACCGGCCTACAAAGGTTCCCCCTCCAGGAAGGCAAGCAATGGACCCCCGGAGGACAAGACCCCCAGAACACCCACAGTCAGTACCATAGATGTGTGTACATGCATTTATATTACTACATTATTATTCTGAGCACACGTTCACTTCTTATTTTGTGTTTTTAGACAGAGAGAGGCCCCGCCTCCTGTCTGACTGACTCTTCACTGAGACGCCTCGAATCTCCGACCACTCCCACCCGAAGCTCCTCCCCCAGAGCCAATAGCAAAGCAGTGGGCACGCCCAAAAGGTTTCTTGGTTTTCCTGTTTTTTATTTTGTATTATAATATATACTTATTGTAAAGAAGCTTTACCTACTACGTAGTATAAAAGATACAAGTAAAGTGAATTGTTATTACAGGGTGAGGTCGACTAAGAGTCGTGCCCAATCCCCCTGCTCCCCGGGACAGTACCCTCCCTCCCCCCTCCGCCAGCGACCCCCGGTAACCGAGGGTAACCATGAGGCCAGGGGTCATGGAACCCTGGAGAGGAAGTCCTCCAAGCCGGATGCAACAGAGAAGAAGATCCCCAAGTCCTGCAGCAGAGACCTGGCGGCAGGTAGGGATGTGTGTGTGTGTGTGATTGCATGTGCTCGTGGGTGTGTTCAGAACTCACCACTGATATATGCTTTACCCTTGAGAGGAGAGAGGGGTGGAGGGAAAGAGAGAGATATATATCGATAGACAGAAAGAGAGAGAGAGAGAGTGCAACCTGAGCCACCCTAGAGGAGACAACAGAACGCTTCAGAGAAAACTGCTTTCATCAGTGTCTGCTGTACACCAGAGTCATCTCTGTCTCTATGTCTCTGCCCCACTCCCCCTCTACTCCACCGCTCCCCACCTTCTCCCCCTTCCTCCCTCCTCACAGATTCTCCAGGTACGCCCACAGGCAGGAACGTTGCCGGGACAACGGATGCAGAGGAGGCGTCTAGACTGTTGGCTGAGAGGCGGCGTCTGGCCAGAGTACAGAAAGAACAGGAGGACAAACTACGACAGGAGGAGGAGAGGTGTGTGTGTGTGTGTTTGTCGGGTCAGAAGGATGTGCAGAGGGATGTGTGTATTTTTTTATACTTTTTTATTTAACCTTTATTTAACTAGGCAAGTCAGTTAAGAACAAATTCTTATTTACTGTTACGGTCTAACAAAAGGCAAAAGGCCTCCTGCGGGGACAGGGGGCTGGGATTTTAAAAAACATATACAGGACAAAACACACATCACGACAAGAGAGACACCACAACACTACATAAAGAGAGACCTATAAGACAACATCGTAGCATGCTAGCAACACAACATGGTAGCATCACAAAACAGAGTACAAACATTATTGGGCACAGACAACAGCACAAAGGGCAAGAATGTTGAGACAACAATACATCACACGAAGCAGCCACAACTGTCAGTAAGAGTGTCCATGACTGAGTCTTTGAATGAAGAGATGGAGATAAAGCTGTCCAGTTTGAGTGTTTGTTGCAGCTCGTTCCAGTCGCTAGCTGCAGCAAACTGAAAAGAGGAGCGACCCATGGATGTGTGTGCTTTGGGGACCTTTAACAGAATGTGACTCAGAACGGGTGTTGTATGTGGAGGATGAGGGCTGCAGTAGATATCTCAGATACGGGGGAGTGAGGCCTAAGAGGGTTTTATAAATAAGCATCAACCAGTGGGTCTTGCGACGGGTATACAGAGATGACCAGTTTACAGAGGAGTATAGAGTGCAGTGATGTGTCCTAAAAGGAGCATTGGTGGCAAATCTGATTGCCGAATGGTAAAGAACATCTAGCCGCTCGAGAGCACCCTTACCTGCCGATCTATAAATGATGTCTCCGTAATTTAGCATGGGTGGGATGGTCATCTGAATCAGGGTTAGTTTGGCAGCTGGGGTGAAAGAGGAGCGATTACGATAGAGGAAACCAAGTCTAGATTTATCTTTAGCCTGCAGCTTTGATATGTGCTGAGCCATACTCCCAAGTACTAGCCATACTCCCAAGTAGTTGTATGAGGTGACTACCTCAAGCTCTAAACTCTCAGAGGTAGTAATCACACCGGTGGGGAGAGGAGCATTCTTCTTACCAAACCACATGACCTTTGTTTTGGAGGTGTTCAGAACAAGGTTAAGGACAGAGAAAGCTTGTTGGACACTAAGAAAGCTATGTTGTAGAGCGTTTAACACAAAATCCGGGGAGGGTCCAGCTGAGTATAAGACTGTATCATCTGCATATAAATGGATGAGAGAGCTTCCTACTGCCTGAGCTATGTTGTTGATGTAAATTGAGAAGAGCGTGGGGCTTAGGATCGAGCCTTGGGGTACTCCCTTAGTGACAGGCAGTGGCTGAGATAGCAGATTTTCTGACTTTATACACTGCACTCTTTGAGAGAGGTAGTTAGCAAACCAGGCCAAAGACCCCTCAGAGACACCAATAGTCCTTAGCCGGTCCACAAGAATGGAGTGGTCTACCATATCAAAAGCTTTGGCCAAGTCAATAAAATAGCAGCACAACATTGCTTACAATCAAGGGCAATGGTGACATCATTTAGGACCTTTAAGGTTGCAGTGACACATCCATAACCTGAGCGGAAACCAGATTGCATACCAGAGAGAATACAATAGACATCAAGAAAGCCAGTCAGTTGATTATTGACAAGTTTTTCCAACACTTTTGATAAACAGGGCAAAATTTGCCTATAACAGTTAGGATCAGCTTGATCTCCCCTTTTAAATAAAGGATGAACCGTGGCTGCCTTCCAAACAATGGGAACCTCCCCTGAGAGGAGAGACAGGTTAAAAAGTTCAGAGATAGGCTTGGGGATGATAGGGGCAGCAACCTTAAAGAAGAAAGGGTCTAAGTCAAGTTTAAGGAGCTCCTTTAACACTTCGGACTCAGTGACCGCATGCAGGGAGAAACTTTGTAGCGGGGCAGGGGAAAAAGAGGGAGGAGCATTAGAAGGAGTGGGAGATGAGGAAATGTTGGACGGTCAAAGAGGCATGGTTGAGTCAAATAGGAATCCTGACTTCATGAAGTGGTGATTAAAGAGCTCAGCCATGTGCTTCTTGTCAGTAACAACCACATCATCAACATTAAGGGACATGGGCAGCTGTGAGGAGGAGGGTTTATTCTCCAGGTCTTTAACTGTTTTCCAGAACTTCTTGGGGTTGGACCCACAGAGAGAACTGCTCCTTAAAGTAACTAACTTTGGCCTTCCGGATAGCCTGAGTGCACTTATTTCTCATTTGCCTGAACGAGAGCCAGTCAGCCTGAGTATGTGTGTGCCGAGCCTTTCGTCAAATGGAATTCTTGAGGTGGACTAACTCTGCAAGATCACAGTCGAACCAGGGGCTGAACCTGTTTTTAATTCTCATTTTCTTTATGGGGGCATGTTTGTTAACAATACCACTGAAAATATTTAAAAAAAGGTCTAAGCGTCTTTTGAACAAGGGGATCAAGCTAAGTATTGTGTATTTACTGTGTGTGTGTGTGTGTGTGTGTGTGTGTGTGTGTGTGTGTGTGTGTGTGTGTGTGTGTGTGTGTGTGTGTGTGTGTGTGTGTGTGTGTGTGTGTGTGTGTGTGTGTGTGTGTGCAGGCTGAGAGCTGAGGAGGAGCTGAGGAGAGAGCAGGAGGCGAAGGAGCGGCAGGCGATAGAGGCACAACGAGCAGAGAAGGAGAGAGAGAGACGGGAGGGGGAGAGAGAGAGACGGGAGGAGGAGAGGAAGAGCAGAGAACAGGAGGAGAGAAGGACCAAGGAGAGACGATGGAAAGACATGCAGGATCAGCTGGACCGAGAGGTCAGGGGTCAGGGCTCAGGGCTTAAACTTCACACCATGAGGCATCACCAGGGGAGAATGACTTCCCCCTCTCATTGAAGCCACGGAGTTCAAGGCCAACCGCGGTACTGTGAATGGGAAAATGGCAATCCTCGTGGTTAAATCATTGTGTAAATAAAAAACCACATTTGGTACCATTGATTGCTTCTAATACACGATATTTGTGTCCTTGAGCAGATTATTTTAAATTCACACAAGAAGTTATAACGATAATTTCGTTGCTAATGGCAGCCTGCAGTACCCCGGTCGGCCTTCAACTGGAGTTTCTCAATGAGAGGGGCAGCACTGAGCTAGCCTGCAACGTCACTTCCTGGAGTAGCTCAAACTGCAAATGTTATGTCTCCATGAGACGCCATCTTAACTATTTGGCTTCAATGCGCTATTGAGTCTTTCATAGGAATGAATGGTGTCACATGATGCGATGGCTTTGCCCATTCTTATATACAGTCATTGGGCATCACTGCTGCATGTGACGAAGATGTTTAGTCACAGATAGTCAATATGTGACCTCTCCAAGGCCATGTTTCTAGCAGTTTCAGATCTATGTGGTTTATATACATGGCTCTATCTGGCACATTGTGCTTTTAGCCTTGAAATGGAAACTGTAGCCAGGTGAGTTCACTCCCTATTTTAGCTCTCTGATCCTACATATTATATCTGACCCACAGCTTCCTAAATTATAATCAGTTCAGGGAATTTATGAATTGTGTGTGTGTGTGTGTGTGTGTGTGTGTGTGTGTGTGTGTGTGTGTGTGTGTGTGTGTGTGTGTGTGTGTGTATGTGTGTGTGTGTGTGTGTGTGTGTGTGTGTAGAGAGAGGAGGCGTGTCTGCGTGCTCACAGGGAGACAGAGAGGAAGAGGCAGGAGAGAGAACTGCTGCAGGTACAGGAGGAGCAGGAGAGACTGCAGAGGAAGAAGGTTAACACACAGATACACACACACACACACCTTACCTCCGAATATGTTGCCATTTAAGCTGTTTCCCTAAATTCCTGTGTGTGTGTGTGTGTGTGTGTGTGTGTGTGTGTGTGTGTGTGTGTGTGTGTGTGTCCATAGCGGATTGAGGAGATTATGAAGAGGACGCGTAAGAGTGAAACGGACTCCTCATCCTCAGGTATAAACAAACACACACACACACACACACACACACACACACACACACAGTAAATACTGCAGGGTGACTCAGCATCGGGCACAGTTAGAGCTCCCCCGTGTGGTGGACAGGGTTGTATTGTTACTTTGTGTTACTCTTGACTATCAATGCATGCAGGTTTTGAGTTACTTACTAGGTGTGTCCAATCCCCTCCCCTCTCTCTCAGGTGTATGTGATGTGAACAGGGGCCAGGCAGGGCAGGGCAGGGAGCTGGATCAGGATGAGTCCCCCCTCATCACGCTGGGCCCCCTGGAGAGAAAGAGCTGTGGAGGGGACGAGCTGTCTGACGGGGTACAGTCTATGGACGTCAGGTGAGCTGCACACACACACACATACACGCATGCATGCACACGCACACACAATCCCATGTGTTAACAGGCATATTTCATACTGTATCTGTCTCCCCAGCCCTGTGTCCAGGGATGACTTGGGTATCGTTCAGGACTTCTCTCCTGTCAGCGAGGCGTTAAACAGCATGAGTAACGCCCGAACCCTGGAGCACCTCCTGGACCTCACCGCCCTGCCAGACACACCCCCCTACCCCAGGCTGCAGCCGGGCAGTGCTGCAGCCCTGGGAGACCTCAACAAGAACCTGCTGATACAGGGTTATAACCCCGCCTCCTTAACTAGCTCCTCCCCCAGGTCCGCCCAGCTTCTCCACAGCCTCAGCCCTGGCAAACTGGACGTCTAGTAACCAGGTAACACACACACACACACACACACACACACACACACACACACACACACACTTCTGCTCTAATATTCATTATCCTCTTTCTCCAGGGTATTGTATAGGACTATTGGCTGTTGGGTGAAAAAAGAAGCTAGGAGCAGCAGGGGGGTCTCTGCTCTCCTCCTTCCTCACCAAAACTAGAGAGTGAGACCAGCTCCCTGCACCTCCCCCCCTCCTTCCCCCCCTCTCTTCAGGGGAGAGACCCTCCCCATGTACCCCTGGACTCCACAGAGAGCAACTGCTCAATGTCTGGCTCCCCCTTATATCTACAACTCAACACATCTACAGCTGAATTCCCCTATGTAAACACACACTGACATGTGCATACACACATACACACACACACACGGTTAATACTCTCCCAGTAAAGTAAAGCTTTTTCTCTGTGCCCTGGCTGTATGATATTGTGTATAAAGGTGTGTCAGTGTTTGGAGGCTGATGTAATATGGTTGTGTTATCCTCCTGTAGCATTAATTATGTGGTTAACACTGACCCTGTAGCACCTTCACCGGAGAACACCTCCTCCTGTATATACTGTATACTGTTACACAGCTGTAACTCTAGGTAGAAGTTGCACCTAACCACAGATCTAGAATCAGATTATTCTAACCCTCGATAACCTTAACCTTTGGGCAGATGAAAATGTAATCTGACCCTGTATCAGTGGTTAGGGGCAGCGTCTGCCTACTTGTTGTAACGACTACGTTAGGAGTTTCTTTCTGTCAGTGTTTCTAGTGGTGGTTGGTTATGATCATCACAGCAGCACTGACACGCTGTATTGCTGTTCACCAGGAGTCTACAATCGCTATGTAGAACTCAGCTAGCCAGTCTAAATGTGTGCATCCTGCAACTGGAGAAACCTACTCATCTACAGATGTGGATGATATAGTATAGTAAGACAAAAGTCTGGCCTCAGTTGATATGCTTCTGTCCACCAACGCTCCGTATTTTTAGTGGTGCGTAAAAAAACACGTGGAACACTGGAGCAATTCTTATTATAATCTAAGCAAAAAGAAAAGAAAACTGTGAACAGTCTTGTATTTTTTGCTATTTGCAGGGCTGGGGGATATTGGCTCGCTGTGTGTGGACTAGCTGTGGTTTAGTTACTGTCTGGTCATGTAACACAGCTCTGAAAAAACTCCTCCCTACTCTTCTGGAAATACTGCTCTCTCTGTCTCGCCTCTGCTCTGAACTGGACTGGACTGTATATGCTGCAAATCACAGTCCTAGCAACTAGCAGTCAACCTACAGCAGGGGTCTCCAACTTCGGAGCTACTGGGTGGTCCTAGAGCTATTGGGTGTGCAGGCTTTCATTCCAGTCCTACAGTAACACACCTGAGTCCACTAATCATGGTCCAGACTGAAGACAGTGATTAGGGCAGGGCTGGAACAAAAGCCTGCACATTCAGTTAGTGAACCCTGTCCTACAGTATCTCATCAGTCTGTGTAATCACTCAGTCAGTCAACAGCTATATTCACTATGACTGTGGCTTTACCTCATGGACATCTATCTCACTACAGAGGACACTTCACAGTCTGCTGTCTACTACTGCTGGGAAATCTACCAATCATACATGCTTCCTGTACTGTAACGGTCTTGTACCGATCTTACTATAACACTTGCCTTGCTTTGCTCTCAGGGCGGGTGTAGGTCAGCATGTGTGCGCCCTCCCCTCACGGTTTCAATCTCTGTTTCAGTTCCCCCTGAAGGGTACTGTGAGGTTTCAACCACTCCTCACAACCCAGCTAACGGTGTGAAGGGATGGCCACTGCCTAGTGTCTATAATGGCTAATGTTGATGCTGTATCTCAATTACTGGACTAGAGTAGGTAAAGGCCTGGAATGTCTGTTTATCTTTGCTGTCTTCAGTGCGCTTTACTCTTGATTTAGTTGCCATGTCAGTCCGTCCATCAGCCAGTCCGTCCATCTCTCTTCCTCTCTCTTTCTGTGCTCGTTCATAATCTAATGCTTTCTTTGTATCCCAAGGGTAAATGAAGTAAACTTAAGACTTAAGGTCTGAATGTTATTCACTAAAAATCACTTAACACTGTCACTGCAGCTTGGTGGAATATATAACTGTTGACGTGGTGCATGGATCTAACTGCTGAAAACAACAATAAAACGTCATCAAGCCATGTCTGTGACTTTGTTTATAAACACCAAGCACAAGCAGCATACCCCCGTCCCTTTGCCCTCAGAGCAGCCTCAATTTGTTGGGGCATGGACTCTACAAGGTGTTTGAAGGGCATTCCACAAGGATGCTGGCTATGTTGCCTCCAATGCTTCCCACAGTTGTGTCAATCAATCGAATGTATTTATAAAGCCCTTTTTTACATCAGCTGATGTCACAAAGTGCTATACAGAAACCCAGCCTAAAACCCCAAACAGCAAGCAATGCAGGTATAGAAGCACAGTGGCTACGAAAAACTCCCTAGAAAGGCCAAAACCTAGGAAGAAACCTAGAGAGGAACCAGGCTCTGAGGGGTTGCCAGTCCTCTTCTGGCTGTGCCGGGTGGAGATTATAACAGTACATGGCCAAGATGTTCAAATGTTCATAGATGACCAGCAGGGTCAAATAATAATAATCACAGTGTTTGTCGAGGGTGCAACAAGTCAGCACCTCAGGAGTAAATGTCAGTTGGCTTTTCATAGCCGATCATTCAGAGTTAGAGACAGCAGGTGCGGTAGAGAGAGAGTCGAAAACAGCAGGTCCGGGACAAGGTAGCACGTCCGGTGAACAAGTCAGGGTTCCATAGCCGCAGGCAGAACAGTTGAAACTGGAGCAGCAGCATGACCAGCACGAGTTGGCTGGATGTCCTTTGGGTGGTGGACCATTCTTGACACATAGGAAACTGTTGAGTATGAAAAACCCAGCAGCTTTGCAGTTCTTGACAAACTGGTGCGCCTGGCACCTACTACCATACCCAGTTCAAAGGCACTTACATCGTTTGTCTTGCCCATTCACTCTCTGAATGGCATTTATACACAATCCATGTCTCAATTGTCTCAAGGCTTAAAAATCTTTCTTTGACCTGTTTCCTCCCCTTTATCTACACTGACTGGCGGATTTAATAAGTTACATCAATAAGCTAGGGATCATAGCTTTCACCTGGATTCACCTGGTCATGGAAAGAGCAGCTGTTCTTAATATTGTATGTCCTCAGTCTTGTGAAAAATACTTTTGTATTCTACAGTGAGTTTTGTTTCAAAAATGAATTGTAAGGGACACATCTAGTTCAGAGTGGCTATGAAGAATCAACTCAAGCAAAGATGATATAACTAACCCCCTTCGTCTGTGACTCAAACATCCTTATTGTGTGTTTCCGGGTCAAAGGCAGTTTAGTCTATTTCTGTGTTGATGTCGCGAGGCAAAGACAGTCAACTGTACAACTTCCTGAACGCAGACAATGCGAACATCCTTCATATTGTAACGAAATTACAATATGAGATCTATTTGATCGTCATTACTTACTAGCTAGCTAGTATTTGTGTAATAAAATCGTGTGTGCGAGACTGGTGTTTTGGTTTACGTATCCTCTAGTTTTGGTAGGAACGTGCGCTGGGGTAAGTGCCATACAGCTAACAGCTATCAGCTACGACAGAGCCGATTCAACGCAACGATATACGATGTAGTTCAGCAGCGACTATTGCGGGCGGACTGGAGCTCCGACGTCACATAAAATGATTTTTTTTTTTAATTAAAAACGACTGATTTCCGCACCCAAATAATAACACAAGACAGTGTTAATGTTATGTGAGGTCTGAGCTCCAGTTAGCCTGGACTATAGAACAAGTCAAAATTCACCCGGCGCTGATAAACGGCCAAAAACCGGCCAGTCGCCGCTCAACTCCCAGAGTGGATCGTAGAGTTGAAGTGTCGCCTAGCAACGACAATTGGTTAAACACACGAATGTTAAAATATGTCGGTTAATCTGGTGTAAATCACTGCTATTTATTTGACTGTTAGCTACGTTAGCTAGTATTGTTTGGTAGTAACTAGTTAAATATTGCGTCGTTTAAGCTGATCATACTCCCAAGTCTGGTTTTCTTCCCGACTAGTGGTTTTAGCATGGCCTAGCTAGCATACATAACGTTTAGTTCTCAATGTTATTCTACTACTGTACATTTCAATCCCTTTGCTTTCCAAGTAGTAATGCTGGTTACAGTCCTAGGATGTTGCTGAATAATCAGAAATGTATATTACTATATATTCAGGACAGACCTTTCTTGTTCTGATGTTTCTTTACGTTTTTGGGATTTGTGTGTATTGTTTTGCATTGTTAGGTATACTGCGCTGTAGGAGCTAGAAACAAGCATTTGGCTGCACCTGTGAAAATATGTGTCAGCGACATAAAAAAAAAAGTAAAAAATCTTATTGATGCTTATTGTATGGCGTCACGGCAAGGGAACTGTGTATTGTGGTATTTTACTCATGCATACTCTTTCTCTCTGTCCACTGATCTCTCAAGGTAAAGAGAATGTTGAGGCCACGGTCACGATCTCCCCACTATTCTCACAGGTAAATATCTTCCACACTTCATTTGACATGCTAGTCCAGTGTGTGGGTCAGTAAGATTACTTTAGGATGTTGTCTCATCTCAGCACGCTGTATGAAAGGTGCTTTACAATTCAAATATTTTATACTTTTTTTGTGTTATTGCAGAGCTAGTCCGTGCAGGCAGGATGGTCGGAGGTTCCCCTGGGACGACCCAGACTTCAACCCCCAGCAGGTGCTGGCTGACCTGGGCAGGCTGCCTGGGGAGGATCAGTGGGTTCGCTTCATGGACGAGATCCACCCAGATGGCCCAGAGGGCCACAGAAGACCTATGTCCCCAGGCCTCCACAGGCTTGACCACCACCTCCCCCCAGAGGAATTCCACCATCGCAGAACCCCACCGGCACCTCACGAGCTGGGCTACGCCGAGCGCAGAAGGCTCTCCCCCCATGATGGCAGAGGGGGTGGCAGGGGAAAAGGAAGCGGGAGCGAAGGGCTGCCCCACTCCCCTCAGAGGCTACCCAGAGAGAAGCTGCCATCACTGGCCCCGCAGCACCCTCACTACAGTCCTGACCACCACCAGATAGTGTCCTCTGCAGGCTGGAGAAGAGAAGAGCAGGAAAAGAGCCAGGGGAGGTCCAGGGACCGCAGCCCCAGGGAGAGGGTTCAGGGTGGGGGGAAGGGGGAGAGGAGGGGTGGAGATTTTCCAGGTCCCTATGGAGACCGGAGCAGAGACGACATGCATAGAGAGAGGAGCACCATCTCTGACCGGAACCGGAGGGAAGCTGATGAAGCGGTGCATCCTGGGTAAATTTGAGCAGTGTTCCGTTGGAATTTTATGGCCAAAAGCGAGAGAAGAAGATTGAAGAGGAGAACCCAGCTTCCTGTTTTTTCTAAGCGCAAACTTCACCCTACTACTGTGTCCCCTGTGTAATCATGTAACCGTAGAGTAGTAGTAGTAGATTGAATTGCATGGCTTAACATGGATGACATGCTCTTGTCTCTGTGATCCTTGGAACCAGATGCTTGCCATGATGTACACTGTGATATAGTTGAATACTTTACTATTATTACCCGCTGTAATCTAGAGGCTTTGTGCGCCTGTGATGTCATATGGCTTTGTTTATTGCTAATCAGCTTGCATGAATGACTGTTGTCATTAACCGATATGTAAGGTACTATCTATTAGCCCATAAATTCTATTCATATGCTACGTGTTTTCCTAAATAAATTGAAAGCTAGCTATTACAAAATCTGTATATTTGTTAGGTATAGTCAGCGTGATCGTATGTCCTCGGTCAGTGCTGAACCATGTCACCTGCTCTTTATGTCGACACAGGTACGGGAAGGAGGCAGAGTTTAGGGTGCGCCGCCCCTCGTTGGAGAGGCCCCGGGAAGGGTACGGAGGAGGAGGGCCACGGGAGCGCAGGGGCCCCTCAGGGAGCCACGATGGCCGGGGGCCTGGAACCCTCATCGTGGAGCATGACCATGGTATTATAAACAGCAGAGGGCCAGAACTCTACGACAACCAGAGGGGCCGTGGTCCCGACCAGAGCCCAAGCCACGACCGATTCAATCACCATCGGGCCAGAGCCACTGAGGAGCGGTTCAGGAAGTCGGGTAGCAGGTCCAATACCAGAGAAGAGGCCAGGGGTCGGCCTGTCCATGAGGAGAGGAGAGGGCCTGTCCATGAGGAGAGGAGAGGGCCTGTCCATGAGGAGAGGAGAGGGCCTGTCCATGAGGAGAGGAGAGGGCCTGTCCATGAGGCGAGGAGAGGGCCTGTCCATGAGGCGAGGAGAGGGCCTGTCCATGAGGCGAGGAGAGGGCCTGTCCATGAGGAGAGGAGAGGGCCTGTCCATGAGGCGAGGAGAGGGCCTGTCCATGAGGCGAGGAGAGGGCCTGTCCATGAGGCGAGGAGAGGGCCTGTCCATGAGGAGAGGAGAGGGCCTGTCCATGAGGAGAGGAGAGAACCTGTACACGAGGCGAGGAGAGAACCTGTACACGAGGCGAGGAGAGGGCCTGTACACGAGGAGAGGAGAGGGCCTGTACACGAGGAGAGGAGAGGGCCTGTACACGAGGAGAGGAGAGGGCCTGTACACGAGGAGAGGAGAGGGCCTGTACACGAGGAGAGGAGAGGGCCTGTACACGAGGAGAGGAGAGGGCCTGTACACGAGGAGAGGAGAGGGCCTGTACACGAGGAGAGAAGAGGGCCTGTACACGAGGAGAGAAGAGGGCCTGTACACGAGGAGAGAAGAGGGCCTGTACATGAGTCCAGAAGAAGCCCTGATCGTCATGGGAGAGCCAGCCCCATGGGCTTCCAAGATAGAGGTAGTCCCACAGAGCCCAGGGCCAGAAACAGTGCATTCCGTGAGGAGAGGGGGGCCCCAGCCCAGGGTGGCAAGAGACAGATGGGGCCCTCCATGAACCAGCCCCGGCCTCTCCTTCAGGGAATGCAGGGGTACCGAGCCCGGGATGACAACCCCCAGCATTCCCCTCCGGAGCACCAGGGGTATCAACCCAGGGGAGGTGTCTGGGACATGGAGCCCAGAGAGGAGGCACCCGGTTGGGCAGAGGTGAGCGTCATGGAGCCCCGCTGGGAGAAGGACCGGGGACCAGGGCCGCGAGGAGGCCGGCCGCCAGCACAGGGCAGGATGGATCCTAGGAAACCTCAGCATAGAGATCTCAACCCCAACTGGAACCAACAGCAGAATGATATGGCAATGCCTCGCATGGGCGCCGGCGAGAAAGAGACGCTCACCATCAAGGTGGACATGAACCGGCCTGTGGGCCAGAACAGGTAAAGTGTTTCCGACAGCAACGTTTAGGGGTCAAGGGTGAAAGTTCATGCTTCTTTTCAACTCTCACTGTCGACTGCAGGAAGACAAAGTCAGAAGCCCTGAGATCATTGACAGCTAGAGGAGGAAGTATTCTTCAAACAGATTTTTTTATTCTACATTGCAAGTATTCTACAAGCTGAGAATTTGTGATGTGACGCAATTTATATACATCAAACTAATCCTTCCTGATGTGGGGCATTGCAGTGATAAATGTGGCGAATCGCCAAACGCCTTTTAGTAGAGTGGCCATTTTACAGCATTGTCCTTCACATTCTCATGATTAGAAAGGTGGAATCAATTCATAGAGGAGGCAAGTCAGGATCTCCCAAATAACATTTTATTGTTCATCAAGAGGGGCAGAACATGTCAGACCAGCTTTGCAACATTCTAGAGGACAGAGATGCCACAGTAGAAGACTATGAACCATATGAATAACCTAATGGCTCACGGCAGAGGTTTGGCTCATCAGTTCTTCAGATATCTCTCATCCAATGAACAACCCAACAGAATGTGGCAACTCTCAAAGGGAATGGTTGCAGCTTTCCCACAGCGAGAGCATCCCTGACAACCAAGAGACCAACCAGCCAAGAGACCAACCAGACGCCAGCAGTGTGTTTGCAGCTCATCCTTCACAGCTGAAATGAATAAGGAGCAAGCAGCCTGCGTGGTGGAACGTGCTGAAGGACCTCTGGAAAGTAAAGAGTGGATGGAGAGGAGGCGGCACCGTTCTGCTACTCACTTCAGCTGATTGACCTGAGTCTCGGAGGAAAAGGCAGAACCCATAAAGACAGAAGGGGGAAAGTCTTGGTACTAACCAAACTGAGCACCAAACAACTGGTATATAGAAGGATTTCCTGTATACATGATACCCAATACATTCTAATATGGAGTTGGTGAGCGTGATAAATGTCAGTCACTGAGCCACTGCATGGTGCCTTGGTCTTCGGCTGACTGAAGACGATTTGGGCTGGAATATGTCCTGAACTGCACTTCAGGAACATCAGTTTGAAACCACCATGTTTTTTTCAATGTCTTGAGAAACACCTGGAATTATCAGCTCTTGATCAGCTAATCAGAAAAAGACTCTTGTGAAAGGACTTATTTCAGAAGCAGTGTTTTTCTGAGCCAGGCAATGACCCTTCACCCTTACCCCACTCAGCCTGAGAGGATACATATGCCAAAACACCAGCTCTAGTCACAAGACTTTCAAATAGCTTAAACTAGCTCAAACTTTTGTATTTTATTCAAACCAATGTCCAAAGGTAAGTCAACATGTTTTTTCCATCATTGCCTATATTATTCTGCAGACTTCTAGAGGATTTTCATACTTATCTGTCAAGCAAGCAGAAGAATTTTAAATCTTCATTCAATGTGTTTAATTTGAGGTGGACTCATTCCCACTGAAACTTGCCAAAGACTTTAACGACCTCAGTCGGCGTCTTGACCACCCTCAAGGCCACACATTAGCATGTTCCTGGTTGTTCTTCCTGTCTAAACCCATGATGCTCAAGAGTCTCAAGGCCTAAAGGAGATTCTGCCACGGTCTCACAACACCTACGCTTCTGAGACAAACTTGGATCCAAATTCTCTCAACACTCACCACATATCTTCAGAAACCTGGGCTCTGTTCTGCATGGGTCTTACGACCAAACGGTTTGGAGTGGCCCTGCATACCTTTCAACAAACAGTTTCACTCAAAGAAATGGACTATAAAGCACAGCACTGAGCAGACCTGACTGTCTGAACGACAACTCAAGGCAATGATGTTGTCCTTAAAGCAACCGAAGGCTATAGGTTCTTAGTATAACTCACTTTGAGCTGTACCAGAACAAAGGACAACACTGGATGACTACAAGCAATGACCGGATGCTGTGGCCTAAGTCAGAGGGACGTGAACAGACCAGGGAGAATCCAATCATTAAACACACTGAGAGATCCACCTTCTGGATGAACTGAAGAAGGCCTGAGTGACCAGCTAGTAGACACAAGCAAGAGTGGAGAAGAGCAGAAGGCAATGTGAAGGCCTGGAGATGACCAGGATGGTGTCCAGTCAGAAAAGCAGTGGATGATGAATATCTGAAGATGATCTTCCACATTAGAAAGAGTGAAAAATACTTTTGGACTCATGACACTAAAGCTTTCGGTTTGACTTCTACAAGCTAACGTTCAGCTGTCTTTTCCACCCCTATTGACACTGATACTCATGGACTAATCAGGGACTAATAATCCTCAAACTCAATCCCACCAATAGTGTCTCTTCTTCAAGAGGCTCTCAGAACCATATGACTATTGATGAACTCCATTTTGCACCAGGGAAACAGCTCTGTCAAAGCATTACAACAGCAAGGGGAAACCCAACTCAGTGAGGACTAAGATATTTCTGACAGCGAATCTGGACTCGGCCTAGTTAAAAGGACCCAGAATGAACACTTTGGGAAGAAGAGGAATTGAAACCTCAAACACAGCCGATGTATCAGCCAATAGTTCAGCATGGATGAATCCTCATGAACACTTGAGTATTGCTCTGAAAAAGGACATCTCAGAAACACTCTTGTACAGGTGGGTTCTGTCAGTCTACACTTCATCTAGACACAACTTGCTCACGAAAACCACACCTGCAAGAGAACATACTGTCTACCTTGGACCAATCAAGGACAAGAACTACACTGTCCACTCTGGACCGTTCAAGGACAAGCAACTACACTGTCAACATTTCACCAACCAAGGACAAGAACTACACTGTCCTCCTGTGAATCACAGACATCCAGAAGTTGATTGACAAATGCAGAGAGCGAAACATTTAAAGAAGCATGTATTTTCACCTTTGACCCATGCCAGTGTTACACTGGCACAGGAAGTGGGCAGGGATGTAGTGGAGGAAAATCACTGTTCACACACCTTTTTTTTTTTATTTCATCAAGAGCGATGATGCACCTTTTACACCACATACACTCTGTTAGCATTAGCGTTACCCCACCCGTTATCTCGACTGGCGTTCAGCGTTTCACAACTACATCCCTGGAGACGAGTAACGTCTCACTCTCTTCCTGTTGCGTTTCAAACTAATTTGAAACAATTTGACCTTATTTGGACTTAAGTGCATTTTTGCAAATATGTCCAAACCAACAGCTCTTGATGATGTACTTAATCAGTCATTTTTCCTAAAGCTTTAAAATGTGAAGGTAAGTGTAGTGTGTTTACAGATGTAAGTGTTGTGTGTTTACAGATGCCTCGGTCAAGGTAAGGTTGTTCAGTACACAATGTTTAGCTACATTTTATTTACATAAGAGATCCACTAGAGAACCACTTAACTCCCTTCAACAGTATTTTTGAATTCAGAATATATATATACCATTTATCAGATGGTTTTATCCAAAATGACTTAGTCATGCATGCATACATTTGTTGTTCAGAACAAATGACTTAGTTCCACCCCCAAACTACAGTCTTTACTTGAATCAAACCCTTATCACACATTTCCCATCAGCTAGCTACCACAGTAAACTATGTTAGAAGCTACTAGTACTATAATTATTATTCAGGCCTGATCTCAGATTGTAAAGCCTCCACTGTTTCCTTCCTCTTCCGTTGCTCATCCCTCTCCTCCGTTGCTCATCCCTCTCCTCCGTTGCTCATCCCTCTCCTCCGTTCCTCCAGCCAGCTGTGCTACTCTTCAGACCGTCAGCTGTCGCTGGATCTGGTCAACGTGGGCCAACAGCGCCTAGACTTCCTGCCCATGCTAGAGCATTCTGGGACGTACCAGGAGTCCGCAATGCACTCTGGGACTTTCGCCCAGGAGATCATCACCCTGGTGCACCAGGTCAAAGGTTAGGAAACGAAGCAAATACACACAACCTGAGTATACGCACGCACAGCCACTTGTGTACACACACACCGCTCATTGACACTAATGTGCCCACCTCAGACAGAACCGATAGATACTTATCACAACCTTCAAGGCAATCAATCTCTTACTCTTTCTTTCTCTGATTTTCTCCAGAGCATTACTTTAGGGGTGATGGTGTGACGCTGAACGAGCGTTTCTCTGGCCCCCAAGATGGAGGTCTGCCTGAGGAGGAGGAGGAGCAGGAGGAAGAAGGACCAACTCTGAACAGGTACATGAACACCTGGTTACTATGGTAATTTTAATATCTTTAGAGCTTTTGTTTAAGCCTTTATTGTGCTGTTTACAAACAATATATGTGTATTCCTCTCCCTCTCCTCCAGGCTGTTCAACATGAGTATGTCAGAACCTGATATGGAACCTGTCTTCTCTAAAGTTGGCCGCATGCAGGTACAATAATATGTATAGAGGTTTAAGATGGATATGTCGATGGACTGATTGGTTGAATGTATTGGTTGATTGAGTGACGTGTTATTGATGTGTTGTGTGATCAGAGGCAGCAGCTGGCGGTGAGAGATCCCGGAGACCTGAGACATGACCTGGAGAGGAGGAGACAGGAGAGGCTGGAGGGAGTGAAGGTCACCATACCTGGAGGCAGGCTCTCACAGCGCCCCCTGGCTGCCGGGAGGTACTACAACACAGTGAAGACATGATGGGGCTTCTTTTGAATATTACAATTATTCCTTCCTCCCTTTCTTGGAGTCATCACTGATCTATGGATCCTTGTGTTCACCCAATCTGTCAGATCAGTGATTACCTTAACAAGTGGAGGAAGGGTGCATTTTTACACCATCTCTCCCTCTCACACACTCTCTGTCTCAGTGACCATCAGGGGGTGTATGTTAGAGAGGAAGACGAGGAACAGGAGGGCTTTTCAGGCTGGTCAGGCCCACCACGGAGAGGGAGGAGGTGGCCTGGAGACATGGTGAGAACTGTGTGAGGGTGTGCGCGTGTGTGTTCACATTTAGTAGGGAAGTGAATAAAACGGATATTAGCTGTATCTTTCTCTAAATATATCTTAGACGTTTCTTTCTTGCTCTCTCGCTTTCTTTCTCTCTCTCTAGGGGGGTCAGAGGAGAGGGGGCATGATTAGACAAGACATGGGCGACCAGCAGAGGAACAACCGGCCTGGACCAACGAGACAACAGAACCACAATATTAACGGTCAGTTAGTACCCCAAAACATAAGTATATACAGTCAATGTAAACCAGGAAACAGAAGTTAAAAAGTACAGTGGGTTGTCATTCACAGACCTGTTCAGAGAACCACAACTTCCCAACCATGTTCAGTGACCTCAGTCATTCACTGATTGGTTGGTTGATTGACAGTGTAATTCCTATGACTGGCCTCTGTTTACCTTCCTGTCTGGTTACGTACGTTAGTGGTCAGTCTGTCCATCTGTTCCCTAGATCTCATTTATGTCTGACCCTGAGCCAATCAAGTCCTCTCCTTTCCTCTAGACAATCATCTTGTCCACGAAAATGACCATTACAACCATAGCTGCCCTGCTTCTTAATCTAACACATATATTCACAAGACCTCTCTCGCTCTCTCTCTCTCTCGCTCTCTCTCGCTCTCTCTCTCTCTCTCGCACTCTCTCTCTCTCGCTCTCTCTCGCTCTCTCGCTCTCTCTCTCTCGCCCTCTCTCTCTCTCGCACTCTCTCTCTCTCGCTCTCTCTCTCTCTCGCACTCTCTCTCACTCTCGCTCTCGTACTCTTTCTCTCGCTCTCGCACTTTCTCTCTCACGCTCTCTCTCTCACGCTCTCTCACTCGCTCTCTCACGCTCTCTCTCTCCCTCTCTCGCGCTCTCTCTCTCTTTCTCTCTCTCTCACAGGTGCCAACTGGTGAATGGAAGCTTGGAGCAATCCAAATGGAGTCAGTGGTTATGTGAGGTCAACCCAGAGGTTAACTGTTGATAGGCTGTATATATTATAGATCACACTGCTGCAGACTGACCACAGCCTGAAGCACGACCACCTGACCTACTGACACTCTTTACCACGCTGTCAATGTAAAGCCCATGCAATGTAGCTGCCCTCCTGACAGAGAGAGTAATGTGGTGGGGAAGTAAGATGGCCAACTGATATTTAAAGATGCACTATGCATTAATCGCTCCACCATTTCCTGGTTGCAAAATTTCAAAAGGTTTGCCTAATTTCAGTTTGTTACAAAACGAGCAGGTATAGTGTAGAGCAGGGTAGGTAACCGTGCTCCTGGGTCCCGCTGGTACTGCAGGATTTTGTTCCGTCTAGGCACCACACCTGACCAGCTGACAGGGCCGGCGGCAGAACTAATCAGTTGGACGGGCCTTTGATATCCATAGGCGGGCATGTTTTTTCCCGGGACCACCTATGTGTGCACCCGCTTGCGTGTTCAAATTGTAATAGTAAAGACCATTGGCAGCTGGTGAGTTTCAAGTTTGTGGATACTTCCAATTTACCCTAGCATTTCTACCGTTCTTAGTGCAACAGTTATAATTTTTATATATGCACATTTTTGTGCAACAGTTTCATTTCAATAATATTTTATTTTCTCAATCATTGTCACGTGATTAATCATAAAAATCTGAAATAAAATGTAAAAGTTAAAATTCAGCTGAGGTGAGGGCAGCAGCCTCTGCCATATGAACACATTGATACACTGTGATCCATTGGCGGCTAAAGAAATGAGCTCATAGAACTCTGAGATAGCCTATAGGCCAATGCAGCAGTAGGCCTGTAACTTCCATCTCAACTAAGTAAAGCTGACAAATAAAAACAGTAGAAAATAACCTGATGAAAATTCTGGTTCTTTCAATCACATGAATCTCTCTTCTCCGCCTGTCTGCCTCCCTTTCTATCTGTCTTGAGCTGTTGTTAGTGAAGTGCAACGTTGTATCAACTAGACTATTCCAGGCCCTCAGAGTTTCCCACGCCAGTGGGCTCTAGACCGCTGTTTTTTAAATAACGTTTCCACTGACTATATGGGATCATCAGATCATGATATTTTGCTCTTTCACACCGAGGCTTGGTGATTATTGTGGCCGGGAGTGTTGGAAAGATTTTTCTAATACTTAGGAACTATCATTCGCAATGGATGTTAAAAAAACAAGACTTCGTTGGCTTGTGTGAGGCAAAGGAAAAAATGACTGAGAAACTCAGCTTATTAGTGGTGGACGTGGTGAGTTAAGACAATCAGTAATCCGACATTGCCAAATGAGCACGTTCCTACATATGCATGTATTCTGGAGAGATCCATATCTTCACCACACAACCCCTCCCCATCTTGATGCAACATTTTAAATTCTACTCAAAACACATTAATTTCACACATATTTTAGATGTTTTTCACTGACCACGCAACTCAATCAGCTAGACATATTCCCGTGTGCCCAAATTGGCCAAATTGCGGGCATCCCAAATAGGAATAGGCCTACACACTTGTGATTTGAAACAATCCACAGCTATTAAAAAAACAACAACAATAAGCTAATGATCGTCTGTGGATAAGTCATGTCCCTGGTGAAGTATTTTGAATATTTTTATTTAGACAGGAGTAATTGTATTTTTTTATGTTTTACTTTAGCGCAGTCCAGCATCCTAGCTGTGCACTGTGCAATTGCCTACTTTCTTTTCCAATTCGCAAGAAGCTGAAACCAGAGATCTGTATGTAATGACGAGATGCTCATTTCTCTGCCCTAACAATGGGAGTCTTTGTCCCAAAGGCGGGAAGGCAGGCGACAAGCTTAGGTCCGCATATTATTCCCATAGAAACGCATTGGGCTTGTACTGGACATATTTTGGCAAGAGTGAGCGCTCTTGCTTTGCCTCGCCTTTTCCTCTGCTGAAACTATATCACCGTAGAAAGCATCTGATCGAGCGAAACAGGGCCCTCTATATGTAGCCCATGTATCTGACGCTGTTGGACAGAAATATTTCGACATGCCATATTCTTGGTTCAGACAGCATCAGATACATGGTCTACACATACTGAGACAGAGGGGCGCTGTTTTGCTCCCGCCGATGCTTTAACTGAGATCGATGAGTCTTTCTGTCGGCACGTTTTCTTGGTCAAATAAATGCTCATTATTTCAATATTTCATTTGGACGCCGGCCCTGCCAACTGAGCTAATTGATCAGTTCAATATTTGCCTAAATTCAATACACCTGATGTTCCAGTTTGGTTAAATCAAAAACATAAAGTGCTAGCAGCAGTGAAATAAATACCTTTACATCACCAAAAATATTGTATTTTCAGTAGTTTGAAGCGTGTGTACAAAACCGAAAGTAAAAGATGCAAAAATGAAACGTAAGAACGGGAAGCATAGAAATGGTGCACATAGAACATACAGTTGAAGTCGGAAGTTTACAAACACTTTAGCCAAATACATTTAATATCAGTTTTTCACAATTCCTGACATTTAATCCTAGTAAAAATTCCCTGTTTGAGGTCAGTTAGGATCACCACTTTATTTTAAGAATGTGAAATGGATAATAGTAGAGTGATTTATTTCAGCTTTTATTTCTTTCATCACATTCCTAGTGGGTCAGAAGTTTACATACACTCAATTAGTATTTGGTAGCATTGCCTTTAAATTGTTTAACTTGGGTCAAACGTTTCGTGTAGCCTTCCACAAGCTTCCCACAATAAGTTGGGTGAATTTTGGCCCATTCCTCCTGACAGAGCTGGTGTAACTGAGTCAGATTTGTAGGCCTCCTTGGTCGCACATGCTTTTTCCTCGAAACATAATGATGGCCATTATGGCCAAACAGTTCTATTTTAGTTTCATCAGAACAGAGGACATTTCTCCAAAAAGTACGATATTTGTCCCCATGTGCAGTTACAACCCGAGGTCTGTCTTTTTTATGGCGGTTTTGGAGCAGTGGCTTCTTCCTTGCTGAGCGGCCTTTCAGGTTATGTCGATATAGGACTCGTTTTACTGTGGATATAGATACTTTTGTACCTGTTTTCTCCAGCATCTTCACAAGGTCCTTTGCTGTTGTTCTGGGATTGATTTGCACTTTTTGCACCAAAGTACGTTCATCTCTAGGAGACAGAACGTGTCTCCTTCCTGAGCGGTATGATGGCTGCGTAGTGCCATGGTGTTTATACTTGCGTACTATTGTTTGTACAGATGAACGTGGTACCTTCAGGCGTTTGGAAATTGCTCCCAAGGATGAACCAGACTTGTGGAGGTCTCCAATTTATTTTCTGAGGTCTTGGCTGATTTCTTTTGATTTTCCCATGATGTCAAGCAAAGAGGCACTGAGTTTGAAGGTAGGCCTTGAAATACATCCACAGGTACACCTCCAATTGACTCAAATGATGTCAATTAGCCTATCAGAAGCTTCTAAAGCCATGACATAATTTTGGGGAATTTTCCAAGCTGTTTAAAGGCACAGTCAATTTAGTGTATGTAAACTTCTGACCCACTGGAATTGTGATACAGTGAGTTATAAGTGAAATAATCTGTCTGTAAACAATTGTTGGAAAAAGTACTTGTCATGCACAAAGTAGATGCCCTAACTGACTTGCCAAAACTATAGTTTGTTAACAAGAAATTTGTGGAGTGGTTGAAAAACGAGTTTTAATGACTCCAACCTAAGTGTATGTAAACTTCCGACTTCAACTGTATATACCGCTTCTTAGACTTGCTTTCAATGAGAATGACAGATCTAATAACACATTTCTATGTGAATTTGTTCCGTTGCCCAAAAAGTTACATATTGCAGCTTTAATTTAGGGGAAGTGACTTCATAATGCGAGCATCCTATTAGTAAGGAGCCACCTAATTCATTGATCTGCGATTGTATTTGTTTATGTTGGTTTGTTTAACCAGTGTACCATAGTTGATGTTGTTGACCTGTCTCTACTGTACCCTGTGTTGCCAGACCATGTTATTGTTTTTGATCTGTCTAGGTTTGATACACTCCACATGAGGAAAGGCCCTACTAATCTACTGATGTCATTACTGTAAATATCAAATAAAAGAGATTACTTCTCATACCAAGTTGGCAAGCGTGTTGGTGTTAGGTAGTGTTAGTGGCTCTTTAGCTTGGTAGTAATGCATGTTACATGAGTGGAGCCTGTTTAGTCATTACCTGTGTATTAATAGGCAGGATTGTCCACGTCTCTCACCTGTACACACCTGTCAGGTACAGAAGTGATCCTTGCAGATATTTAACAGGTCAATCTTGCCTACTTTCACCCAGGCCTGCTTGAGGTAAACCGGGCTGGCCAGGACTATTCAAGGAACAGAGTTAATGCCCCTGCCAGACAGATAGGTCAAAGGTCAGACTTTTCTAGGGTCAGCGGAGACTTAACCATGGAATAATTCCCTGCTGGACTAAACAGCTGACTGGTCATGAGGATACCCAACTGTACAGGTGGTGCTTAGCAGCAGAGGCAGGCCTTAACCTTTAACCCCACAGTAGCAAACAGAGACAGGCCTTAACCTTTAACCACACAGTAGCAAACAGAGGCAGGCCTTAACCTTTAACCCCACAGTAGCAAACAGAGACAGGCCTTAACCTTTAACCCCACAGTAGCAAACAGAGGCAGGCCTTAACCTTTAACCCCACAGTAGCAAACAGAGGCAGGCCTTAACCTTTAACCCCACAGTAGCAAACAGAGGCAGGCCTTAACCTTTAACCCCACAGTAGCAAACAGAGGCAGGCCTTAACCTTTAACCCCACAGTAGCAAACAGAGGCAGGCCTTAACCTTTAACCCCACAGTAGCAAACAGAGGCAGGCCTTAACCTTTAACCCCACAGTAGCAAACAGAGGCAGGCCTTAACCTTTAACCCCACAGTAGCAAACAGAGACAGGCCTTAACCTTTAACCCCACAGTAGCAAACAGAGGCAGGCCTTAACCTTTAACCCCACAGTAGCAAACAGAGGCAGGCCTTAACCTTTAACCCCACAGTAGCAAACAGAGACAGGCCTTAACCTTTAACCCCACAGTAGCAAACAGAGGCAGGCCTTAACCTTTAACCCCACAGTAGCAAACAGAGGCAGGCCTTAACCTTTAACCCCACAGTAGCAAACAGAGACAGGCCTTAACCTTTAACCCCACAGTAGCAAACAGAGACAGGCCTTAACCTTTAACCCCACAGTAGCAAACAGAGGCAGGCCTTAACCTTTAACCCCACAGTAGCAAACAGAGACAGGCCTTAACCTTTAACCCCACAGTAGCAAACAGAGGCAGGCCTTAACCTTTAACCCCACAGTAGCAAACAGAGACAGGCCTTAACCTTTAACCCCACAAGAGCAGAGGCGATGTGGGAGAAAATCCAGTCAGATCACAGTGAAACACATGGTGGATTTATTTCGAACAATGCAGGTAGAATCACGTAGTCTTTACAAAAATAAGATTACACCACAGTACCTTGATTTTTTTAAATATCGTTTATAAAAACATTTCCACTTTTAATAGTTTCATTGTTTCAAGTTTTTTTAGCTGCTCAGTTATGTCAGCGCTGCAATACACATGGACAAGACACTGACACAAACCAGGAGCTACACCGAAGAGTTACAACATCATATGACTGGTTATAGCAGGTTATGAATGCCCTCTGACTGCATTAAAATACAGAATTGTCATAGCAACACCACCAACCTTCATAAGGCGCAGTGAAAGAGAGAGGGAACACTTCCAACAACCCTCCTGATCAGCAACATCATTATTCAGCTCTTCAGTTATCTCTGTATGGTCCACCAGTGTTCTGTTGTGTTTTCCATCCAAGATGACCCCTAATCCACACTGTAATCAGATCTCATAGAACTAGAGAGCTGTAAGAAACATGGTGTTGGCTCCACCTAGTCTTCACCGTCTATGCCAAAGCATGTGATCCTGCAGCCTGGCTAGACTATACAACGGCTGAGGCAGAAGCAGTGTGGGGCAACGATGTCAACTGTCTGCCCCTTGTGGTTCATCTGGGTGTGTGGCTGGGGAGGCCCTGGAGGCCCTGGGTGTGAGGCTGGGGAGACCCTGGAGGCCCTGGGTGTGTGGCTGGGGAGACCCTGGAGGCCCTGGGTGTGAGGAGAGTGCCCTCTGGTGGTGGCTCAGAGACGAGGGTCGCAGGGCAGAGGGCGGAACGCCACCTCAATATTCTCCTCCATGATGATGTCATAGCGACACATCAGCGGCCTGGAGGGAGGAAAGAAAGGGAGAGTTAGAGAAAGGAGGAGGGAGTAAATGGGGAATGCAGAAAAGAGGGGGGAAAGTGTGTAACTCAGGTGTGTGGTGGTCTCTCACCTGTCGGGTTGCTCCAGGGGGGTGAGGCGGATGCGGATTAGTCGTATTTTGTAGCGAGGGCCTATCACGTTTCTGGTAGCAATGCTGAGGGATATCTTCTGGATGGGCTGAAGGTCCTCATCAAACTGGACCAACAGACGGGTGGAGGTGTACTGCTCAAACCTGAACAGCTTACTGGAGAGGAGAGAGAGGGATAGATAGATAGAGGTCTTACTGCCACAAATGTGTGTGTGCGTGTGAGACTGACCGGTCAATGCGTGCCTCAGTGTAGTTCCTGCCACTGTGGAGTCTGAGGATGAGGACTCCCCAGCGCGGGTACCGGTTCCATGTCACCATGTCCACCCTGTAGCTGACCTCTATAAATATATACACACACACACATGCACAGCGTGTCACACACAATTCATCTTTAAGAACTCACTGCTTCAGAAGCATTATGTTCACTATGTATACAAAAGTATGTAGACACCCCTTCAAATGAGTGGATTTGGCTATTCCAGCCACACTCGCTGCTGACAGGTGTATAACATCGAGCACACAGCCATGCAATCTCCATAGACAAACATTGGCAGTAGAATGGCCTTACTGAAGAGCTCAGTGACATTCAACATGGCACCGTCATAGGATGCCACCTTTTCAACAAGTCAGTTTGTCAAATTTCTGCCCTGTTAGAGTTGCCCCGGTCAACTGTAAGTGATGTTATTGTGAAGTGGAAACGTCTAGGACCAACAACGGCTCATTCGCGAAGTGGTAGGCTACACAAGCTCACAGAACGGGAAGCACGTAGTGCGTAAAAATCGTCTGTCCTCGATTGCAACACTCACTACCAAGTTCCAAACTGCCTCTGGAAGCAACGTCAGCACAATAACTGTTTGTCGGGAGATTCATGAAATGGGTTTCCATGGCCAAGCAGCCGCACACAAGCCTAAGATCACCATGTGCAATGGCAAGCGTTGGCTGGAGTGGTGTAAAGCTCGCCGCTATTGGGACTCTGGAGCAGTGGAAACGCGTTCTCTGGAATGATGAATCAATTTTCACCGTCTGGTAGTCCGACGGACGAATCTGGGTTTGGCCGATGCCAGGAGAACGCTACCTGCCCGAATGCATAGTGACTACTGTAAAGTTTGGTGGAGGAGGAATAATGGTCTGGGGTTGTTTTTCATGATTATAGCAGCAAAGGGGCAACCAACTCTATATTAATGCCCATGATTTTGGAGTGAGATATTCGACAAGCAGTTGTCCACACACTTTTGGTAATGTAGCGTATGTTAATCACTGATAGTCAGGGGTGTTGAACTTACTTTTATAGGGCAACGTGGCAGTGGTGGTGAAGTATACCTTGGTCTGACCCAATCGCAGCAGAATATCCCTCCACCTGCTGATGTCATAACCTGGGGCGGTAACCATGGATACAACTTTAGGACTGTTGGTATGGCAACCAAACCACTTGATCGGTGATTTGTTGACAAGCATCTCTTCCCTTGTTTATGGATTCAGTGAGATTCTGGGTTGACCAGTGGGAAGGCTGTCCTCACCTAGCATAGGGCAGGGTGCGGGCTTAAAAGCCTCACACTGCAGGCACTGGCCGTCCAGGAAGTCACTGTAGGAGGAGCAGGGGTAGGCTGTGAGGCTGCAGGTTTGGTTGAGAGCACACATGTACAGGAACACAGAGCGCTGGTGGTCACACATGAAATATGACTTCCCTACAAAAGAGAGAAGCGTTGAGTTATTAAAGTGTTATTACGTGTGTGTGTGTGTGTGTGTGCGAGAGACTCACCCGAGAAGATGGTCTTGGGGCAGCCTGGCTGGTCAGATCCTCCATTGGCGTAGTAGTCAATATGGCCATGTTGACCTCTGAGACCAAACGCTGCACGAACAAATAGGAAGACAAAAACAAACATCTAGAGAATCCCTCGCCACGCACACACACAGCATGTCAGTACTTACAGTTTATGTCAGTGTGTAGTACGTCTACAAACATGGCGTCTGAAGGGTCTAGTCTCTCCTCAGGTGTCCTTCCAGTGAACATGGGCCCTGCTGGGTCCAGACCTGGACAACAATTAATCAATTAATGATCCAATTAATGAATGGATCAATTAATTAACCACTTAATACATCAATTAATGGATACATTATTTAATACATGTATTAATGAATTAATCAAATAATAGCTTCAAAGGGCACAGACTCTCTTATCCTACCTGTGATGCGGCCGATCTTGCCCTTCAGGTTTGCTCCTACGAACCCAGCCAGGTGAGCTCCCAGACTCGACCCGATCAGGTGGACCGAACTCAGAGGCGCTCCCTCTGCCTACACACACACACACACACACACACACACACACACACACACACACACACACACACACACACACACACACACACACACACACACATACACACACACACACAGTGAACATTTAGCAACATTGACCCAAGACTCATAGAACAACTGAAGATTCACAGCAAATGAGCAACACTCCACAATCCCGCCCTACCCCCACCATCCCCCCCGTCCCCCCAGCCACACACCTGCATGTTGAGTATGAAGCCTGTGAGGTTGTTGGCAGCCTGTCGTGTGTTGGTCACAGCAGTGAAGTAGTTGAGGTTAGCAGCTCCTCTGTTCCAGTCCACTACCAGGACGTTCATGTCCTCCTGCTCAGACAGCAGCTGGACGACGTGGTCCACCCAGAACGGAGGAGCCCTGGTGGGCCGGTAGCCGTGGATGACGAAAGCCGTGGGCAGGGAGAGGTTGAAGAGTGGCTGGGAGGACAGCTGGTGGTGGTTCAACTCTCTGCCGCAGCGTAGGTTATACCTGAAGGAGGGAGAAGAAGACTTTATTCAGAAAATATCATTACTTTTTATCCAACTGCTTACACACACACACTCTCTCTCTCTTTCTAACCTACTTGGTGTAGAGCAGCAGCTTAATGTTCAGGGTGGTCCCGAGGAAGCACTCATGGAAGTCCAGGTCTGTGAAGTCATCACACAGTGCACCTACACCACTATCCTGGCCTGGGGAGAGAAGGGGGAGGAGGAGGGGTGTGTGTGTCAGAGGAGGCTGGTTGGAGGAGCTATAGGAGGACAGGCTCATTGTAATGGCTGTAATGTAATTCATGGAAAGTGATTTCTATATGTTTGTGTTTGATACCGTTCCATTTATTCCATCCCAGCCATTACTATGAGCCTGTGCTCTCCTCCTATGTCTCCTCTCACCAGCCTCCTCTGCTGTGTGTTTATTGATACGCTGCTAGCCCTAGGTCAGAGTCAGGTCATTCTCTGCTCTTACTGTGAACCCCAACTTCTTCTTTCATTTTGCATTTAAACATGATCAGGCAGCTGGTGAATACTCTAACTCCACCCCTCCTCAACCTCAGGATGCTGAACATATGTGGCTTGTCATCTAAAACACTCACAAACCTTTACAGATGCACAATCGAGAGCATTGTCATGACGTGGCCCTTTCTGGGTATAGATCGTGGCTTCTCACCCTCTCCTACACCCAGGTTCTGTTATCTCAGGTCCTAAATTCCTGGTGGAGACTCTCTTCCCGTGGCCATGCAGAGAGAGGGACTTCAGAGTGAACAAAGGATTTCACGTGGCTGAACTCCTAAATCCCCAAAATGGGAGAATGAAACTATATGTCCACGTGTGAGAATGTGGGAATGGTCCATGGACACTTAAGGGACAGTTATGTTGAGTGTGTTTCATTTGGTGACCTCACGAAGGACAGGAAACACACATAACTATATCTCTGAATGTGTACATTTCTCAGTTATGGTGTTTGCATCTAATTCTTGGTTAAAATGAATGAGTAAAGATGAAACTATGTGAAATGATGTGATGTTAACCCTTTAATGTGAGATAATTGTTTTCCCTTTAAAGTTTAACTAGTCAGCGGCCACGCCCCCGTGAGCACAGACATGATCTGGCATCATGGAACAGCCCTTTTCTATTGTTACGAATAAAACCCCCTCCTGAGGAAATCCCCCTCCTTAAGAGGAAAACCCCCTCCTGAGGAAATCCTCTACAGACTAAGCAAACCCACAGCGTGAGCTTGGTGTAAGCTGAGGTGGTACAGGTTTAAGTACCAAGATTAGAAAACCATAACACGTGGAGCATTGGCTGCAAGGCTGGAAATGGTTCAACTCTGAGACTATCGATCCCTACAGAATAAGAGCAAATCTTAGATACTAATTATTAGTCTGTAGCTAGAAATGATGTAAACCTGGGATGCGAATACCGACAACCGCCGAAACATCTATTCTATGAGATAATTTCTGAATGGTACTCTGAAGTATCCATTCTAACCTCAAAATACTTTGATTTTCAGGGTATTTTATTTATTTTATTTCACCTTTATTTAACCAGGTAGGCTAGTTGAGAACAAGTTCTCATTTACAGAAAGAGAGAGAACAGAAAGAGAGAGAGACTCGGATTAACTCTCCAGCAGACGGACATGCAAACACCATAATTGAGAAATGTGCCCATTCAGAGATATTGTTATGTGTGTTTCCTGTCCTTCGTGAGGTCACAAACATGAAACAAAATGGACCGGGTCGTGGCTGGCTTTTCCACCGACCGTTTACACACTCAGTTCTCAAATTCTGTGATGTAGTAGAAGTTCCTTTGTTCTACTGTGAAACTCTCCATACTGCATGGCCAGGGAGAGTCTCTTTATGGAATTTAAGACGTGGGGGTTAAGTTATTTGATTTTGAATTTTAGGACCCCTTTAGGTATCCCCCCAAAATTGAAAAAAATATATTTTAAGAAAATGTTGAATTTGATCATAGAAACACATTGAATAGCACACGGCCCGCCCCCAGGTGGTGAGGGTAGGTAGCAACACATCTGCCACGCTGATCCTCAACACTGGAGCTCCCCAGGGGTGTGTGCTCAGTCCCATCCTGTACTCCCTGTTCACCCACGACTGCATGGCCAGGCACGACTCCAACACCATCATTAAGTTTGCAGACGACACAACGGTGGTAGGCATGATCCCCGACCACGACGAGACAGCCTATAGGGAGGATGTCAGAGACCTGGCCGAGTGGTACCAGAATAACAACCTATCCCTCAACGTCACCAAGACTAAGGAGATGATTGTGGACTACAGGAAAAGGAGGACCGAGCACGCCCCCATTCTCATCGACAGGGCTGTAGTGGGGCATGTAGAGAGCTTCAAGTTCCTTGGTGTCCAAATCAACTACAAACCAGAATGGTTCAAACACACCAAGACAGTTGTGAAGAGGGCACGACAAAGCCTATTCCCCCTCAGGAAACTAAAAAGATTTGGCATGGGTCCTGAGATCCTCAAAATGTTCTACAGCTGCAACATCGAGAGCATCCTGACTGGTTGCATCACTGCCTGGTACGGCAATTACTCGGCCTCCGACCGCAAGGCACTACGGAGGGTAGTGCGTACGGCCCAGTACATCACTGGGGCTAAGCTGCCTGTCATCCAGGACCTCTACACCAGGCGGTGTCAGAGGAAGGCCCTACAAATTGTCAAAGACCCCAGCCACCCCAGTCACAGACTGTTCTCTCTACTACCGCATGGCAAGCGGTACCGGAGTGCCAAGTCTAGGACAAAAAGGCTTCTCAACAGCTTTTACCCCAAGCCATAAGCCCCCCCCCAACCAACCCCTCTTTTACGCTGATGCTACTCTCTGTTTATCATATATGCATAGTCACTTTAACTATACATTCATGTACATACTACCTCAATTGGCCCGACCAACCAGTGCTCCCGCACATTGGCTAACCGGGCTATCTGCAGGTTGTGAAATAAGTGAAATAAGTAGTACTGCAGGTTGTGCCTGTGGTAGAGATGGAGAGTGAAGAGTGTTAACTGGTTAATCAAAGAGGCAACAAAGAGACTAAAGATAACCCTGAAGGAGCTGCAAAGCTCCACAGCGGAGATTGGAGTATCTGTTAATAGGACCACTTTAAGCCGTACACTCTACCAAGCTGGGCTTTAAGGAAGAGTGGTCAGAAAAAAGCCATTGCTTAATTAAAGAAGAAAATAAGCAAACACATTTGGTGTTCGCGAAAAACCATGTGGGAGACTCCCCAAATATATGGAAGAAGGTACTCTGGTCAGATGAGACTAAAATTGAGCTTTTTGGCCATCAAGGAAAATGCTATGTCTGGTGCAAACCCAACACCTCTCATCACCCCGAGAACCACATCCCCGCAGTGACTGGGATGGAGGTTCACCTTCCAGCAGGACAATGACCCTAAGCATACTGCTAAAGCAACACTTGAGTGGTTTAAGGGGAAACATTTAAATGTCTTGGAATGGCCTAGTCAAAGCCCAGACCTCAATCCAATTGAGAATCTGTGGTATGACTTAAAGATTACCGTACCCCAGCAATCTTTTATGGGGGGGGGGGGGGGGGTTTCTGTTTTTTGTCTTATTTCCTGTTTGTTTCACTATAAAAAATATTTTGCATATTCATAGTGGTAGGCATGTTGTGTAAAGCAAATGATACCCCCCAAAATGTATTTTAATTCCAGGTTGTAAGGCAACAAAATAGGAAAAATGCCAAGTGGGGTGAATACTTTCGCAAGCCACAGGTATACACAGCAAGTCACCTGACAATAATGGGCTACTCTCCCTTTTTATTTACCTGTCATTCTCCTGTCATGTCTCTGATATGAGCTGAGAAGCAAGGAAGGAATCCCTAGGACTTTGCTTATTTTCTTTAGAGCTGCATAACCAAGTCCGTGGGCTAGAAGAACCATCCTCACATTTATATCAAATGCCACATCTCCCCTGGAGCACTCCTGCAGCCTGACGGAAATGTAAACACTCCTCTGAAATGCGATCACCTTCACAGTCTGCACATTCTATTATGACAGAATTACAGAATCACTGGTTGGTGAAGTCTATGGTGATTTTCAGTTCAGTCTTTAGACACTTAGAGCAAATCAATTAATGTACAAGTTAGTTTATTTGAGACATGTGGCATAAAAGCCACTGTTGGCTGTCTGGTTGATCGCTGCTAGTTGTCATCTTCATCTCAACTAATTTGCGTCTCAACGCGCAGCTGTGGGCTACCTACCATTCCTCCTCTACCTGTACTGCCTCGATAGGCGGATCAGGCACATTGTTTCTTTCATTCACTGCTTTTCTCGCATTGGCTAACTGAGATCGCCTATTTTTATTCACATACTGTAGGTATATTCTTCGAGATTTTATCATTTTGTCTCTCTTTACATTGATTCTTCGCAGGAGATATTCTCAAACAGGGAAGTGGCTCATGAGGCATTTTAACCAATCAGGTTGCCGGAAAGGGCCTTTAAATGCCAGTAACCAATTAGATGTCAGGAAATGACACATTTTTGAGCACGAAGCACTATTTCTACAAAGGAAATAGCCATGTATGGACTAGCTAACGATATGCTCCGGAAAACAAGCGTTTGAATGATATATGATTCAACATAAAAGGTTTTAAAAATAGCGGTTGAAGTTCTACATGAAACATGCTATCAAGAATGACATTTATGGAAGGTGTAGTTGACGGGGTTGGGATAAAATGATACAAGTAAAGTATTTATATACATTATTGCCGATTTATTTGTACATTTTATGAAAGTTATAGTTGCAAAATATCCCAAAATCTGAAAATGGACAGATGGAAGCAAAATCACAATTTTGGCCTGTGGTGCCTGGCCTTAAAGTATTTTTACTTAGGTACTATACACCACTGGTGTTAGCATGTAGGCTAGCGTTCAGCGTCATGTCTCACGACTTTAGCATTGATCCATGCTCTGTGATCCTCTGCTGTTGCTCTCAATTGGATCATATTGCTATAAAAAAGCAGCTCATCCCGTCACAGCTTCCTCCCGCCTCCTCCAATATGCAAGACATAATTAGTGGTAATGGGTGTCTATCACACAGAGGGGTGGAGCAGGGGTCTGTGGCCCCACATCTCATTCTCCACAATCATCCTCTCCTCTCTGCTCTCAAAGACAGAACTGGAGCAGATAGGGAAGTTCCAGGCTGTTATTTTACCTCTGGCCCCTCTGTCTGTGGGGGCGGACACACACACACACACACACACACACACACACACACACACACACACACCGCACACACACCGCACACTCTAATTCCTCCACTTAGGGATTTTTGGGGAAGAGGAGGAACATAAATGGCAGTTATTTGAATCTGTTCTGGAGGGAGTTTAGAGACATGTCTGTTCTGGAAGGAGTGTAGAGACATGTCTGTTCTGGAGGGAGTTTAGAGACATGTCTGTTCTGGAAGGAGTTTATAGACATGTCTGTTCTGGAGGGAGTTTAGAGACATGTCTGTTCTGGAGGGAGTGTAGAGACATGTCTGTTCTGGAGGGAGTGTAGAGACATGTCTGTTCTGGAAGGAGTTTAGAGACATGTCTGTTCTGGAGGGAGTTTAGAGACATGTCTGTTCTGGAGGGAGTGTAGAGACATGTCTGTTCTGGAGGGAGTGTAGAGACATGTCTGTTCTGGAGGGAGTGTAGAGACATGTCTGTTCTGGAGGGAGTTTAGAGACATGTCTGTTCTGGAGGGAGTGTAGAGACGTCTGTTTTGGAGGGAGTGTAGAGACATGTCTGTTCTGGAGGGAGTTTTTGAAAGACATGTCTGTTCTGGAGGGAGTGTAGAGACATGTCTGTTCTGGAAGGAGTGTAGAGACATGTCTGTTCTGGAGGGAGTGTAGAGACATGTCTGTTCTGGAGGGAGTGTAGAGACATGTCTGTTCAGGAGGGAGTGTAGAGACATGTCTGTTCTGGAGGGAGTGTAGAGACATGTCTGTTCTGGAGGGAGTGTAGAGACATGTCTGTTCTGGAGGGAGTGTAGAGACATGTCTGTTCTGGAGGGAGTGTAGAGACATGTCTGTTCTGGAGGGAGTGTAGAGACATGTCTGTTCTGGAGGGAGTGTAGAGACATGTCTGTTCTGGAGGGAGTGTAGAGACATGTCTGTTCTGGAAGGAGTGTAGAGACATGTCTGTTCTGGAAGGAGTGTAGAGACATGTCTGTTCTGGAAGGAGTTTAGAGACATGTCTGTTCTGGAAGGAGTTTAGAGACATGTCTGTTCTGGAAGGAGTGTAGAGACATGTCTGTTCTGGAGGGAGTGTAGAGACATGTCTGTTCTGGAGGGAGTGTAGAGACATGTCTGTTCTGGAGGGAGTGTAGAGACATGTCTGTTCTGGAGGGAGTGTAGAGACATGTCTGTTCTGGAGGGGGTGTAGAGACATGTCTGTTCTGGAGGGAGTTTAGAGACATGTCTGTTCTGGAGGGAGTTTAGAGACATGTCTGTTCTGGAGGGAGTGTAGAGACATGTCTGTTCTGGAGGGAGTGTAGAGACATGTCTGTTCTGGAGGGAGTGTAGAGACATGTCTGTTCTGGAGGGGGTGTAGAGACATGTCTGTTCTGGAGGGAGTTTAGAGACATGTCTGTTCTGGAGGGAGGGAGTGTAGAGACACGTCTGTTCTGGAGGGAGTGTAGAGACATGTCTGTTCTGGAAGGAGTTTAGAGACATGTCTGTTCTGGAGGGAGTTTAGAGACATGTCTGTTCTGGAGGGAGTGTAGAGACATGTCTGTTCTGGAGGGAGTGTAGAGACATGTCTGTTCTGGAGGGAGTGTAGAGACATGTCTGTTCTGGAGGGAGTGTAGAGACATGTCTGTTCTGGAGGGAGTTTAGAGACATGTCTGTTCTGGAGGGAGTGTAGAGACATGTCTGTTCTGGAGGGAGTGTAGAGACATGTCTGTTCTGGAGGGAGTGTAGAGACATGTCTGTTCTGGAAGGAGTTTAGAGACACGTCTGTTCTGGAGGGAGTGTAGAGACATGTCTGTTCTGGAGGGAGGGAGTGTAGAGACACGTCTGTTCAGGAGGGAGTGTAGAGACATGTCTGTTCTGGAAGGAGTTTAGAGACATGTCTGTTCTGGAGGGAGTTTAGAGACATGTCTGTTCTGGAGGGAGTGTAGAGACATGTCTGTTCTGGAGGGAGTGTAGAGACATGTCTGTTCTGGAGGGAGTGTAGAGACATGTCTGTTCTGGAAGGAGTTTAGAGACATGTCTGCTAACAGATATGAGACAGAAAACAACAAATGTCACTCTTTCTCTATCTCTCTCTGTAAACTACACTCTTAGAAAAAAGGTGCTATGTAGAACCAAAAAGGGTTCTTTGGCTGTCCCCATAGGAGAACCCTTTGAAGAATCCTTTTTGATTCCAAGTAGAATCCTTTTTGAGTTTCATGTAGAAGCCTTTCCAGAGAGGGTTCTACATTGAACCCAAAAGAGATCTACATGGAACCAAAAAGGGGTTCCACCTGAAACCAAAAAGGGTTATCCTATGGGGACAGCTGAAGAACCATTTTGGAACCCTTTTTTCTAAGCATGTGTCCTGGGTTAGACCTGGGTTAGACCTGGGTTAGACCTGGGTTAGACCTGGGTTAGACCTGGGTTAGACCTGGGTTAGACCTGGGTTAGACCTGGGTTAGACCTGGGTTAGACCTGGGTTAGACCTGGGTTAGACCTGGGTTAGACCTGGGTTAGGGGGATAGAGAGGAGACCTCACACAACTAGCTCAACACACACACACCACTGAGGTCACAGAAAAAGGAGTCTTACCTTTGCAAAGCGTTAGGAAGCCCATCAAACCAAAGAGTCGCCAGAGTAACATCCTACAACCAAAAGAAAGAGGGAAAGAAGGAGGTAGAGAAGACCGGACAATACTAGAGGAAGCCTTGTCTGAGAGAGGAAAGACTGGGAGCTCTTAGTAAAACAGAGGTTGAGGCGGGAGGGAGGGAGGGAGGGAGGGGGAGAGAGAGAGAGGAAGGAGGGAGGGGGAGAGAGAGAGCAGACAAGAGCTCACTGACAGTGACAAGCAGAAAGAGAGAGAGAGAGAGAGAGAGAGAGAGAGAGAGAGAGAGAGAGAGAGCTGTTGTAGTTGTTGAAGTGACTAGGTGGGTTGGTCTCTGGGTTACCTAGTGAAACACACACTGCCAACACTGAACACACCACAGACGTACACACCTCACTGACCTACACACCTCACTGAGCTACACACCTCACTGACCTACACACCTCACTGACCTACACACCTCACTGACCTACACACCTCACTGACCTACACACCTCACTGAGCTACACACCTCACTGACCTACACACCTCACTGACCTACACACCTCACTGACCTACACACCTCACTGACCTACACACCTCACTGACCTACACACCTCACTGACCTACACACCTCACTGAGCTACACACCTCACTGACCTACACACCTCACTGACCTACACACCTCACTGACCTACACACCTCACAGACGTACACACCTCACTGACCTACACACCTCACTGAGCTACACACCTCACTGAGCTACACACCTCACTGAGCTACACACCTCACTGACCTACACACCTCACTGACCTACACACCTCTTTTGACCAATCACATCAGATCTTTTCATATCCAATCTTTTTCAGAGCTGATCTGTTTGGTCAAAAGACCAATTAGTTAAAAAAAATATCAGAATTAGACTAATTGTATAAAAGCGCCCCAGTCTCTCTCTCTCTCTCTTGCCTCTCCTTTACTCTCTATTTCCTCCATCCCTCTCTCCTCTGCTTCCCCCTCTACACTCGGTCTTCTCCATCCTACTCTCTGCCACTATGTACTCAATACCATCAGTCCCTACTCTCCCAAACACGTGAGGACCAGGGGGCTTAGCTGGCCAGGCCAGCCAAGGCAGGAGTGCTCTCTGTGGGGCAGCTGTGTTCTGATGGGAGCCTCTCCCTCTGGAGCGCTACATCTGCAAGGATATTAATAGCATCAGAGATGTGGTCACACTAACCAGCCCTGCCTATACCCAGCACTGACACTAGTCACTGACTAAATGTAGAGTATAGATTTAAATACATGTCATTGACAGGCAGAGTACAGGGCAGGAGCTTCAAAAGTAACTAATCATAAGCTGTCCAACCCTAGGAGGGGTGTGTGCCCATTTCCTGGTTACCTCCTAATGTGCCATGCGGTAGGGCACGCATACTTATACATTTATAATGTACAGTGCATTCGGAAAGTATTCACTTCCACTTTTCCACATTTTGTTATGTGTGGACCTTGTGGAACGTCACGTGATATGTATTTTCTCTGAGATGTTCACCAAGGGTGACAAACTCACGACTAACTTAGTTTAATCAAATCAAATTTCAAATCAAATGTATTTATATAGCCCTTCTTACATCAGCTGATATCTCAAAGTGCTGTACAGAAACCCAGCCTAAAACCCCAAACAGCAAGCAATGCAGGTGTAGAAGCACGGTGGATAGGAAAAACTCTTAATAGGCTCTAAACCAATTTAGAACTGGACTGGAGAGGCCATCCCACCTCTCCAGTCTTTCCAGAAGGACATCATGGTCAACAGTGTCGAATGCAACAGTGCAGCACCAAGAGTACAAGGACAGAGAGCCGTTTTGGCATCCATGTTGGCGGAGGGGGGCAACAGGGGGGCAACACCCTGCCTCCTTACCTCTCTTCTTGTATTAGTCCACTCAGAGGCCTGGTCCTCCCACTCTTCTTAGTTAGACCTCACCTCTTATTTTGCTACTCTCCCCTGCTTCTTCACTCGTCTCCTCTTGTTGTAGGATGCTTCTTCTCATCCTTTCTTCTCTTTCTCTCCTCTCCGCCTGTCCTCTCCTCTCCCTGTGTTCTCTCTCTCCTCACCCCAGACCTGGAAACTTCACCCTGCATGTTTTACTTTTTTTTTTAAAAATTGGATTTAACTAGGCAAGTCAGTTAAGAACAAATTTTAATTTACAATGACGGCCTACCCAGGCCAAACCTGGACGACGCTGGGACAATTGTATGCTGCCCTATGGGACTCCCAATCACGGCCGGATGCGATACAGCCTGGATTCAAACCAGGGACTGTAGTGACATGATTCAGCAGCACACTCTGAACCCTGACCCCTGGCCTATGACATCATTTATAAGCCTGTGAGAGTCTGGGTGTGGTGCCATCAGATCAGGATGTGCTTAGTGATCATGATGCAATGGGTTGTTATCTGTTCTGTGTGCCAGGGGTACTGGGGTTGTCAGAGAGAATAGTGTTTTATTCATAATGGTTTGGGGTAGTAAGGAGTAATGGCATTCACACCTGACATAACAATGTTTATTTTTCTCTACAGATGCACACACACGCTTTAACTCAAGACATTTCTGCTTTTCATTTATTATTAATTTGTAAACATTTTGAAAAACATAATTCCCCTTTGACATGAATTGGTATTGTGTGTAGGCATGTGACAAAACATCTACATTGAATCCATTTTAAACTCAGGCTGTAACACAACAACGTGTGGAAGAAGTCAAGGGGTGTGAATACTTTCTGATGGCACTTTACATGAAGAGTTTAAGTTTGTCACTGTCTTTCTCTCAATAGCTAATCCGTTTAGGACCCACCAATCTCTCTCTCTCCCTCTCTCCCCCTCTGTCTATCACACACACACACACACATTTCCTGTAATCTTGTGGCCGGAGAGGTGTCTTTGAGATATTCAACCTTTGAAGATAATTACATTCTGCCTGTATGTCTGCTCACCTCACTGCTGCAGTGGGCTCTCTGTCTATGTATCGGTCTCTGCTCTCAATGCAGATAATGGAGGGATTGGTTGATTGATTGATCACAGGGATCATCTATCAGAGGGTAACTTTACCAATGCTAGCCTCTCTCTGAGGTGAGGAGAGAGAGAACACAGGGAGAGGAGTGGGGAGGTGGAGAGGAGTTAAATAGGAGAGAGGTCTGGGGTGAGGAGAGAGAGAACAGAGGGAGAGGAGAGGACAGGTGGGAAGAGGAAAAGAGGAGAGAGGTCTGGGGAGAGAGAGAACAGGCGGAGAGGAGAGGACAGGCGGAGAGGAGAGAAAGAGAAGAAAGGACGAGAAGAAGCATCCTACAACAAGAAGAGAGGAGTGAAGAAGCAGGGTGTTGACCTCCAGTTGACCCACCCCGGTGGGGTAGTTACCATGGCGTCGGCTCTAGCGGTGTACCACGGGGCAATCAGTAAATTGGAGTGTGAGGATCGGCTTGGGAAGAACGGGAAGAACGGAGCCTACCTCATCAGAGACAGCGAAACCATTCAAGCAGCCATGTGTCTGTGTGTCTAGTGAGTACCACACTCTTTGTTCTTTTTTTGGGAAATGTAGGAAGTTGAATGTACACCAATCCATCCTCCAAGGATTTTATAAATGCTTTATAGAATTCATCCTAGCTTTTAATATTGTGGGGTGGTTTGGTGCTTTAGGGAACACTAGTCAGAACCAGTGCTTGACTTGGACTGAAATAGATTCCAGTACTCATGCTGGATGACGGTACTGTTTATCTTTAGGTGCAGGAGCTACACAATACTGTTGAGCTAATATTCTATAAGAGGAACAAGAGCTCCAGCAGTAGAACATTTGAGGTGCTGGTACCCAGCTCCAGTGAGCTCCTGCCCAAGTCAAGAAGTGGGGGTGGTGGTGGAGAATTCTCCCTGCTCTGCTGATGACTCATACAGGAATAATACAGGGCTAGTGCACTAATTTGGTGGGGGAAAAACTAAATGTATAAAAAAATATATATATTAATTATTATTTTGTGATTTATCAAGCACCCTCAACACCCCGACTTCCCACGGCTATGCTTATGTGTATCACCCCATCACCACACATGAAGTTCCCTCTCAGGAAATAAAAGTGAATTAGAAGTTATTCCGTTTCCTCTCTGTCCTCCTCTTCTGTGTGTGTTGTGTTTCTGCAGTAGACAGAAGGTGGTGTATACCTACAGGATTCTCCAGAACAACACTGGAAACTACACCCTGCAGGTACACCCTGTGTGTCTATTTGTTACTTACTGTTGGTTAAGGGCTTGTAAGTAAGCATTTCACGAGAAGGTCTACACCTGTTGTATTCAGCACATGTGACAAATACAATTGATTTGTTTCTGATGGTCTGTGTGTGTGTGTGAGTGTGTGTGTGTGTTTCTGATGGTCTGTGTGTGTGTTTCTGATGGTCTGTGTTTGTGTGTGTGTGTAGACAACACCTGGTGTAGAGGAGAAGTTCTTTAAGACAATAGAGGAGCTGGTCCACCATTATAAGTGTCGAGGGCAGGGATTGGTCCAGCACCTGTGCCACTTAGTCAAGAGAAAGACTCTGCTTCAACTCCCTGACCCCAATATCATCGAAGAGGTGCCTGATTATGAGAGTAGGTAACACACCTCGACACACACACACACATCTCGACACACACACAGTTTGTATGTCCATTTGTTTGTTTCGTTCCATCTCTCAGTGTTCCGAGACCTTCATCAGAGCTGCTCAGACATACCGTCCAGACAGTTCACTATCCTTTATAACCTTCTCACTTGTGTCCTCTCACTCTCTCTCTCTCACGTCTAGATGTGGATGCTTCAGATTACGTTGAGGTCCTGCCCTCCTGATTCAGCAGCACACTCTGAACCCTGACCCCTGGCCTGTGACATCATCTATTAGCCTGTGAGAGTCTGGGTGTGGTGCCATCAGATCAGGCTGTGCTTAGTGGTCATGATGCAATGGGTTGTTTTCTGTTCTGTGTGTCAGGGGTACTGAGGTTGTCAGAGAGAATAGTGTTTGTCTGTTTGTTGAAGTGGAAATTTACGTCAATGACACGTCAGAGGGGAATTGGGTACTAGGCCTGTGTCTGTGACTCAGTGTGTGAATCCTTCCCCCTCTCTCCATGATCTAAACTGGCCCACCACCAACAGTGAGGTTTTCCCACTCTCTGAAGGCTGGGTCTGTCACATCACCCAGTGCTGGTAGAGTTGTTTTATTCATAATGGTTTGGGGTAGTAAGGAGTAATGGCATTCACACCTGACATAACAATGTTTATTTTTCTCTACAGATGCACACACACGCTCTATAGAAACAGCCCATTTAATTTACGGCTCATTCATCACATGATTATGTTTTTGTCACTATGGCATTCTGAATACATAAAATCCCTTCAACCGAATGAACCATACACATACAAATATAAGACAGTTATGTTTGCCAACCAGCTGAACAAACCTGTTAGTGATCTACGAGGGGACTTTATTCTTCCCTCTGCAGACTCCTTTTGCAGGTGCTTCAGTCTCCACTCCAAGTAGCCACTCCCATCTTCTGCATTGTAATAGTGGGCCTAGATAAAGACAGACAAAAAAGAAACAAACCTTTTGTCCACCTGAAGCAAATTTGTTACTGGTGCATGTTAGAATCTGTAAGAAAAGTTTAACAGTTGCAGGGACTGTGTAACGTTTAATACTCCTCGGTCACCTTCACATACACAAAGCCTGATTGATGTCATCTACAGTTACAAGTGACCGAGGAGGAGCATGTAAATAAGAGCAGTGTTTTGTTAGACAGAGTTACAACTTGAAAAGTGCTGTGTATTCCCTGCTCTCTCCTTGGCTTCGCTGCATTCTAGATTCCATAGCTAGTACAAGGCACACACGCCTAATAAAAGTAACGACAGCTGACACCGTTAACGACATCATAGCTACGCAGGCACACATCCATGACTGAATTCTCAGACCGAATGCAGGTTCAGGTTATCTATTTAGCTAGCTTAGACGTGTGGCTTTGGTAGCCATCTAGCTAACGTTACTAGCTAGCCAGCCATCTAGCTAAGCAGCCATTATCTAGCCAAAGAAGCAACACTCACGTGGGCCAAGGTGGTGTATAGAATGAATGACTGACCTTAACTAGACTATACCCTGAATTTGGTTTGAGTATTCTAGCAAATATTTGTATAACTAACCCTCATTGTTCTATCTGTGATTCTAGTTTGCGAACGTTAATGTTAGCTAGCTACTATAAATGGCCATGCTAGCTAATGTTAGCTATTAGCTAGCTACCTAGGTAGCATTAGCTAACTGCTGTAGCTAGCTAAGTTACCCTTGTAGCTAATGTTAGCTATTTGTTAGTAACATTACAAAACATTTGGTGTTGAATTGCCAAATGCTTATTGGTTTATTCAACTGTGGTGAAAAAAATAGGAATTTAGCCGCTTCAAGTACCTACCTTGTATGTCCATTCTGTCAAACTGAGCTAAAATGATTAGCTAGCTAGCTAATGGTAGCTACGCTTTGAGAATGGCGCCAAGCCTGGCTTGGTTAAAAAAAACAGGCTGTAGCAATCGATTGCTAGGTAATAATGAATATTTGGCTTGGAACTAGCTAATGATAAATGATAAGAAGGATACGTCAGTCTAAATGGTTGACTTAGGCCAAATATGAATTTCAAAACCATATTACTTACCTGAATGCAAAGACTACTTCTGTCAGCCTGAGTCGAATATGAGGAAGAAAATATAAATGGCGGCAAAATTTAAATTTAAACTGCTAATTTGTGTGCGGGATCACATTTACTCTAGAAATACTTATGAACACTATTCGAATTAACTCTTTGTTTTACCTTTGACTCTAGTGGTCACAATCAGTCACTTAATTTCAAAAATAGTTAAAGCTACCCTTTTCGAGTCAAATAACAGTAACTCTGCTGTAATGACTCTCCATAATTTGCTGTCTACACACAAACCCCACTGGGCACACACTGGTTAAATCAACGTTGTTTCCATGTCATTTCAATGAACCAATGTGGACTAGATTGACGTCTATGCCCAGGGTGACAGCACATGCATGCACACATTTGACTGGGATACTCAGTCTGGGTTACACACACAAGCACACTCACACCTATCGCCATTTGTTTTTGACACACTATGGTTTTCACACCTCTCTGCAAGGTCCCTGCCGTAGATAGTGTGTTTCACTTTCAGCCAGCCTTACCTGAATCAAAGGACAGAAGGCCCTGCAAAATTCAATATGGACTATGAGTATGTGTAATAATTGCCAATCTGATGTAAAGTTGTATTTATACATCCTCCATTTGCATTTCTCTTGTGATGCGGTTCACAACGGACGTTACAATAACATGATTTTGACTGTTCATGACATTTAAAGATGTTTTCCTGTAAATGTTTTTTGAATGCCTGGTGCTTATCAGGCTGAACATACAGCTGTACTGAGAATAGAAACAGAAGGCAAAAGGCTGCTTGTGGTTTACTGACTCTACAATTCTGCCCAACCAAAGTTTCCACACACACACACACACACACACTGGCTGTGTCTGAAATGCATAGTATATCTTGTGTACATTCATCCCATGGACATATGCAGAGATTGCAATTTAAATTATTGCTATGGTTTTATGTGGATTGTAATTTGGATTAGTTCTGATATTTCTTATATGTTTTGACTATTTGTTTGATATTCTACTGCTGTCACGTCCTGACCAGCAGATGGAGCTATTGTTTTAGTTTTGGGGTCAGGACGTTACAGTTTTGTGTATGGGAATGTTTGTATTGTTGATTGGGACTTCCAATTGAAGGCAGGTGTGTTGAGTTGCCTTTGATTGGAAGTCCTATATAGGTGTGTGTGTTTTTCTTTGGGGTTGTGGGTGGTTGTTTTTGCACTGCGTTTATAGCCTGCAGAACTGTTGCTGTTGTCACCGTTATTGTTTTGTTAAGTGGATGCTTTACTCCTTATTTGAAATTAAATGACTATTCACATACCTGTTGCGCCTTGGTCCATTCCTGAAGACAGCCGTTACAGAACCACCCACCAAACCAGGACCAAGCAGCAGAAGAGGAGGAAGCCACAGGAGAGAAAAAAGGAGGAATGGACATGGGAGGACGTCCTGGATGGCAAGGGAGCCTACACCTGGGAAGAGATCCTGGCCGGAAGGGATCGCCTCCCATGGGAACAGGTGGAGGCACTCAGGAGAGTGGAGGCAGCTGGAAAGAGGAACCAACGGGAACGTTTTGCTGGAACACGGTTGGGTAGGAAACCCGAGAGGCAGCCCCAATATTTTTTTTGGGGGGGGGGCACACGGGTAGCTTGGCCAGGCCAGGGAAGAGCCATAAGCCAGCTACCCGTGACTACAGGGAGGTGCGTATGAGGTGGAGGGCGCCATGTTACGCTGAGGTACGCACCATCTCGCCTATACGGACGCACAGCCCAGTCCGCCCGGTACCAGCGCCCCGCAGGTGCCAGGGCAAGGTGAGCATCGAGCCGGAAGGGGTGAAGCCAACCCTGCACTCAAGACCGCCAGTGCGCCCTTTCGGTCCGGTGTTTCCCGCTAGACTCACTAGCATGGAGGTGCGTGTCTCCAGGCTGGCATGTCCAGTACCAGCCCCATGCATCAGGAGTCTAGTGCGTCAGCCCAGCCTCGCCAGGCGTAAGTCGCCAGAGCTGCCCGCCAGTCGCCAGAGCTGCCCGCCAGTCGCCAGAGCTGCCCGCCAGTCAACAGTCGCCAGAGCTGCCCGCCAGTCAACAGTCGCCAGAGCTGCCCGCCAGTCAACAGTCGCCAGAGCTGCCCGCCAGTCAACAGTCGCCAGAGCTGCCCGCCAGTCAACAGTCGCCAGAGCTGCCCGCCAGTCAACAGTCGCCAGAGCTGCCCGCCAGTCAACAGTCGCCAGAGCTGCCCGCCAGTCAACAGTCGCCAGAGCTGCCCGCCAGTCAACAGTCGCCAGAGCAGCCCGCCAGTCAACAGTCGCCAGAGCAGCCCGCCAGTCAACAGTCGCCAGAGCAGCCCGCCAGTCAACAGTCGCCAGAGCAGCCCGCCAGTCAACAGTCGCCAGAGCCGCCCGCCAGTCAGGAGCCGCCAGAGCCGCCCGCCAGTCAGGAGCCGCCAGAGCCGCCCGCCAGTCAGGAGCCGCCAGAGCCGCCCGCCAGTCAGGAGCCGCCAGAGCCGCCCGCCAGTCAGGAGCCGCCAGAGCCGCCCGCCAGTCAGGAGCCGCCAGAGCCGCCCGCCAGTCAGGAGCCGCCAGAGCCGCCCGCCAGTCAGGAGCCGCCAGAGCCGCCCGCCAGTCAGGAGCCGCCAGAGCCGCCCGCCAGTCAGGAGCCGCCAGAGCCGCCCGCCAGTCAGGAGCCGCCAGAGCCGCCCGCCAGTCAACAGTCGCCAGAGCCGCCCGCCAGTCAGGAGCCGCCAGAGCCGCCCGACTGCCCGGAACCGCCAGGGCGGCCCGACTGCCCGGTTCTGCCAGAGGTGCCCGCCTGCCCTGATCTGCCAGGGTGCCCTGCCTGTCAGGATCTGCCAGAGTGGCCCTCCTGCCTGTCAGGATCTGCCAGAGTGGCCCTCCTGCCCTCCGGCCCAGCCCGAGTGGCCCTCCTGCCCTCCGGCCCAGCCCGAGTGGCCCTCCTGCCCTCCGGCCCAGCCCGAGTGGCCCTCCTGCCGTCCGACCCAGCCCGAGTGGTCCGTCTGCCAGGGTCAGCCCGAGTGGCCCGTCTGCCCAGCGCAGCTATCGGCGCCACCAAAGTGGGCGACGCCGAAGGTGGAGCGAGGTCCACGTCCTGCACCGGAGCCACCTCCAGGATGGGTGGGTTGGGGAGGGAGGGTGTAGCACAGTGCCGTCGGTGACGGCAGCCACCCTCCCTTCCCTCCCTTATTGTTTAGGGGTTATTGTTTATGGGTTTTTTGTTGGGGGGGGGGGGGGGGGGGGGGGGTGTACTGTCACGTCCTGACCAGCAGATGGAGCCATTGTTTTAGTTTTGGGGTCAGGACGTGACAGTTTTGTGTATGGGAATGTTTGTATTGTTGATTGGGACTTCCAATTGAAGGCAGGTGTGTTGAGTTGCCTTTGATTGGAAGTCCTATATAGGTGTGTGTGTTTTTCTTTGGGGTTGTGGGTGGTTGTTTTTGCACTGCGTTTATAGCCTGCAGAACTGTTGCTGTTGTCACCTTTATTGTTTTGTTAAGTGGATGCTTTACTCCTTATTTGAAATTAAATATGAGTATTCACATAACTGCTGCGCCTTGGTCCATTCCTGAAGACAGCCGTTACAACTGCAATGTTGAGGAGCTGGCAATTGAAGCATTTCGCTGCACCTTACCTGCAAACATCTGCTTAACTGTGCATGCCATGATCAGTCTTGCCTACTACTTACTAAAAGTACATTCTGTGTACTAATCATACTACATACTATTTAGAACAAACTGTTTAGTTTAAATGTATGCAGTAAGCAACACATAAACATATTAGGCTCACCCATACTGAGAATGCATCGTTTAATACCCAATTGCTTTGTTGCCCGCCATTCCTTCCTTTTAGTACAGATTGTCCTCTTATCTAATTATCAGATGTCAAACTCACATGAATCTGAAAATATGCTTTTTCCCTTCAATAGTTTGCAGTGAATTCTACAAGATGAAAAGTAGAAATTAGTATGACATCCTAGCATTTAAAGCATAGGCCTACTTAATTATAAACATTTCACATTTATATTTTCACAAAGCCAATCAGCCTACTATTTAGCTCGAACACAAGTACAGGTATTCCGACATGGCGACACACACACACTTGGGTGCCTGACTTTGTCTGAAAGTAGGGGTGCAAAGTAATTGAGATGAAACATTTTGAGTACTCTAATGAAAAATTATATATATATGTTTAGACCACAAGGCCCCCAAAAAATGTGTGCATTAATTTATTATTTAGCAAATATTTGTCTTACTTTTGAACTCTGTATTGTTGGGAATGGGTTCCTAAATAAGCATTTCACTGTAAAGTCTACATTTGTTGTATTTGGCGTATGTGACCAATAACATTGGATTATTGGTCACTTGATCTAGTCCTATATTCCAACAGTGTGCAACAATACTTAATTTATCATAACCATTACAGATAACAAAACATTATTGCTAAATTGCTCCATATACACTGAGTATTCAAAACATTAAGGACACCTGCTCTTTCCATGACATAGACTCACCGGGTGAATCCAGATGAAAGATATGAACCCTCCTTGTTATCACTTGTTAAATCCACTTCAATCAGTGTAGATGAAGAGGGGGTACAGGTTAAAGAAGGATTTTTAAGACAAGTGAGACATGGATTGTGTATGTGTGAATGGGCAAGACAAAAGATTTAAGTGCCTTTGAACAGTATATACTCAGTGTTAATTCAGTCAATAAAAAAACAAGAGCCATTTAGGATTGATTTATTGAAACCGTAATATCAACTGGTTATATTATATCGTGGAACACAATCTTGAAAAAGGCAGTAACCTCAGCAGTGGCGCTTGCTTGTAGAAGCATGTGGCTGTGCATAGGCATAGCCTTGTTTGGTTAATTTAAATGCTCTTATTTTCCAAGCCCTCATCACAGTCAAGACACACCTATTTTATAGTCAAAATACATAAAAAGTTAAAAGTGATGTGCATCTCGCGTATGGAACAGTTATTCTCAAAGAGTGATCGTTTGAAACGGCACATTATGGCGAGTTTTCAGGGTTACTGTCACGCTCTGACCTAGGAGAGCTGTGTTTTCTCTGTTTAGTTAGGTCAGGGTGTGATAGGTGGGTGGGCATTCTATGTTATGTGTTCTATGTTTTGGCCGGGTATGATTTCCAATCAGAGGCAGCTGTCATTCGTTGTCTCTGATTGGAAGCCATACTTAGGCAGCCTGTTTTTCCCTTTGTTTTCCTGGGTAGTTGCTTTCTGTTTAGTTTGTTAACCTGACGGAACTGTTGGCGGTCATTTTGTTATTTTGTCTAGTGTTCGTTTTCATAAAAATATATAACAATGAGCACTCTACACGCTGCGCCTTGGTCTCCTCTATACGACTGCCGTAACAGTTACAAACCAAAATCTGCCTTCTTTTCAATACACAGATATTCGATTGAGTTTATTCTGCTTGTTCTTTGGAATTTTCAAAATGGACAATTCCACATTGAACACTGCATGGTGATGAATTACGGCCACAACATATTTTTGGTGAATAGGCCTAGGCTTAATGATTCTGATAAAAGTACGCTCTTTGTCTTTATAATTTGCTTATTTTCAGTGTGGAACCTGCCTATATTTAGGGGAGTTAAACGCTAACCTATTCTAAATGGCACTAGCCATTTGCAAAGTAGCACAAGTGGAAAATAGACCTGACACAATTATTCCAAAACTGCAGCTCATTGTTGGAACACATATAACCCTACTTCAATCAACCAGTCCATTTGGAAGTTGTGTTAAAACTGTTGTCATTTGGTAAGGAATGTAGCTTGTGTATTCCATCAGTTAGATATGCTTTTATAGGTATGTATTTCTGTAGACCCTTGTGTAGGAGCTTGTGTGCAGACTCAGGACAGGTGTGTAGATAGAGTGGTCAGAACGCAATTGAGTGAGTGAGACAAGAAGGGGAAAGGGAATTTAGGGAGAAGAACTCCAGGTACAGTTAGGTAGAGGGGAAATTAAAACATGGGTTAGGAAAAAGGGGTTAGGTTGCTGGCAGAGACAATGGGATGAAAGTAGTAAGGGCAGACATTGTTATAGTAGTATGTGATGGGAACAGAAGGGAGGACGTTATGTTGTGTAGTATGAGATTAAGCCATACAGGATTGATTTCCTCTTTGAAATTGATACGAAAACATGGTACTGGAATGTGTAATGCTGTATGGTAGAGGAAACAGTGGAACATGTATTGAAAGGGAGAGGTTGTTTGACAGGGTCAGAGAGGTTGGATGGGAATGGGGATTGGGTGGTATTTTAGGTGGAGGTGATGGGTTTGTAGGGAATTGTTTTATTTTGTTCGAAATTCTGGGTTAGTTAAGAGTAAGAGTATAGACTGGTCGTGAATGGCATCACACTCCAGGACAGTAGGTGACGGTGCATGCACTTGTCAGTTGGTTGCGATCCGCCAATAACTACACTATCTGACAACAAACATGGAGAACTTTGATGAAAGACTATCAGAAGAAGTTCACAAATAAAAACCATATTTATGATACCCAGGGGCGCAACTTTCACTGAGGACAGGGGGGACATGTCCCCCCTCACATTCTGAAATTGCATTTTTGATACAAGACAAGGTTGGGTTTGCTTTAGGACCCAGCGGACACCTCCGAGCGGTCGGGTAGGCCGTTTGGAGTGTTTATAGGACTGGACAAAAACATTTTTGAAATGACTTTGAACTCCTGGAAAGAGATCGGGGAGATAATGGGGATGGATGTGATAAAGAGATCAATGGAATGTAGACCGTGGGATAGAAGGTCGCTGGATTGGAGCACATTCAGCAGATCTAATCACAAGGTGCTTAAAGTACTTGAATTTGACACTCTGAAATTCAAGTCCTGGAATACCTTGAAAATCAGACATTTTATCAAGTTGGTAGTTGAAAAGTGCTTGAATTAAAATGAGAGGAGAACAGAAAATTATAAAATATTTTAATATGAAAAATATAAGAAAAATATATTGGTTCTGCGAATTAATTTCCAGGCCGACTACTGAGGTTTATTTCCTCACGTCTTGCGCTCTGGTTTCCAGGCGAGCTTGCTCATTCCACCAACACTGCCACTCAGCCAGGCAGGTACAGAACTGACTGATTAGGCCTGGAAAACGTCACATCAATAGCTAAAATGATGTGCAAATGTACAGTTGAAGTCAGAAGTTTACATTCACCTTAGCCAAATACATTTAAACTCAGTTTTTCACAATTCCTGACATTTAATCCAAGTAAAAATTCCCTGTCTTAGGTCAGTTAAGATCACCACTTTATTTTAAGAATGTGAAATGTCAGAATAATAGTAGAGAGAATGATTTATTTCAGCTTTTATTTCTTTCATCACATTCCCAGTGGTTCAGAAGTTTACATACACTCAATTAGTATTTGGTAGCATTGCCTTTAAATTGTTTAACTTTGGTCAAACGTTTCGGATAGCCTTCCAGAAGCTTCACACAATAAGTTGGGTGAATTTTGGCCCATTCCTCCTGACAGAGCTGGTGGAACTGAGTCAGGTTTGTAGGCCTCCTTGCTCGCACACACTTTTCAGTTCTGCCCACAAATTTTCTATGGGATTGAGGTCAGGGCTTTGTGATGGCCACTCCAATATCTTGACTTTGTTGTCCTTAAGCCATTTTGCCACAACTTTGGAAGTATGCTTGGGGTCATTGTCCATTTGGAAGACCCATTTGCAACCAAGCTTTAACTTCTTAAGATGTTGCTTCAATATATCCACGTAATTCTCCTCCCTCATGATGCCATCTATTTTGTGAAGTGCACCAGTCCCTCCTGCAGCAAAGCATCCCCACAACATGATGCTGCCACCCCCGTGCTTCACGGTTGGGATGGTGTTCTTCGGCTTGCAAGACTCCCTCTTTTTCCTCCAAACATAACGATGGTCATAATGGCCAAACAGTTCTATTTTTGTTTCATCAGACCAGAAGACATTTCTCCAAAAAGTACGATCTTTGTCCTCATGTGCAGTTGCAAACCGTCGTCTGGCTTTTTTATGGCGGTTTTGGAGCAGTGGCTTCTTCCTTGCTAAGCGGCCTTTCAGGTTATGTTGATATAGGACTTGTTTTACTGTGGATATAGATACTTTTGTACCTGTTTCCTCCAGCATCTTCACAAGGTCCTTTGCTGTTGTTCTGGGATTGATTTGCACTTTTCGCACCAAAGTACGTTAATCTCTAGGAGACAGAACCCATCTCCTTCCTGAGCGGTATGACGGTCCCATGGTGCATGGTCCCATGGTGTTTATACTTGCATACTATTGTTTGTACAGATGAACGTGGTACCTTCAGGCGTTTGGAAATTGCTCCCAAGGATGAACCAGACTTGTGGAGGTCTACAATTTTTTTCTGAGGTCTTGGCTGATTTCTTTTGATATTCCCATGATGTCAAGCAAAGAGGCGCTGACTTTGAAGGTAGGCCTTGAAATACATCCACAGGTACATCTCCAATTGACTCAAATAATGTCAATTAGCCTACCAGAAGCTTCTAAAGCCATGACATAATTTTCTGGAATTTTCCAAGCTGTTTAAAGGCACAGTCAACTTAGTGTATGTAAACTTCTGACCCACTGGAATTGTGATACAGTGAATTATAAGTGAAATAATCTATCTGTAAACAATTGTTGGAAAAATTACTTGTGTCATGCACAAAGTAGATGTCCTAACCGACTTGCCAAAACTATAGTTTGCAAATTTGTGGTGTTTTAATGACTCCAACCTAAGTGTATGTAAACTTCCGACTTCAACTGTAGATTCAATCTTGCCAGTCAGGATATTGATGTTTATGAATGTGTAAACGTTGTTTACGGAACTTTTAATTTGTGAAATAGCGTTTACTCACCTTTTTTATTTTGTTAATTATCGTTTACCTACTTATTATTGCGTTCCCAGCGTTGATCAACGCTCAGAAGGCTTCTTGATCTGAGTTCTAATCGCGCGCGCCTTCCTCTGTGAACGAGTGGAGTCAGGAATGATTCATGTATGCTTGTTATGTTCGCCTGCTCCCCGGATTTGCCTTGTTAGCAGTGCATTCATTCACCACTCTGTCCAACAGGAAACTCCTCCCACGACATAGGCCGAGAGGTGAAACGAACTACCACAACTAGTGCTTTTCCTGCAAATTTGGGCTACTTTGAAAACGATGTTGCGGGTGAAAATGCATTGGCCGAGGTTGCGGATTTCTGGGCCATTTCTAAGTTGCACCGCGGTCGCCATGACATTTCACTTAAAATATATATATATTTCACTGTGACCTGCTGCTGACTGTCAGGCTGTGAGGCAGGCTGTTGCTGAGTGAGTGGAGTGGTTTTTATTTTGAATACATTTGCAAAAATGTCTAAAAACCTGTTTTTAGTTTGTCACTATGGGGTATTGTGTGTTGATTGATGAGGGAAAAAAACTATTTTATCAATTTCAGAATAAGGCTGTAAGGTAACAAAATGTGGAAAAAGTAAAGGGGTCTGAATACTTTCCGAATGCACTGTACAATCATAAACCAATATTTTATTGTGTAGCCTATGCTTACTGAAATGACAATTCAATCTCGCAAATGGGCTATTATAACGGTTTGTAGTCTTAACATCTGGCACATAATAACAGCATAATTGCCAGAAAATAGCCTAACATTAGTTTTTGTGTTCATCCAAGTGTTTCTTGCTCAGAGATTTCGAGATCCTCTGTCCAACTCTCCTGTCGGATTTATCTATAGTTATGCACATGTGCAAAGGGGATTTATTTACATTTATAAACCTGGCTCGAGCCCTGAATGCTGATTGGCTGAAAGCCATGGTATATTTTTTACTTTATTTTACTTATTTAACCTTTATTTAACTAGTCAAGTCAGTTAAGAACAAATTCTAATTTAAAATGATGGCCTACCCTGGCCAAACCTTAACCCAGACAACGGGCCAATCAGCATGGCCGATTAATTATGGCCGATTTAACGTTTTCATAACAATCGGTAATCAGCCTTTTTGGATGCCGATTATGGCATCCAATCCATGAGGAGACTGCGTGGCAGGCTGACCACCTGTTACGCGAGTGCAGCATCAAAAGGACCTTGTGGCTGCAAGGAGCCAAGGTAAGTTGCTAGCTAGCATTAATCTTATCTTATAAAAAACAATCAATCTTCACATAATCACTAGTTAACTACACATGGTTGATGATATTACTAGGATAAATAGCTTGTCCTGCATTGCATATAATCAAAGCGGTGCCCGTTAATTTACCATCAAATCACAGCCTACTTCAACTTCGCCAAACGGGTGATGATTTAACAAAAGCACATTCGCGAAAAAAGCCCAATTGTTGCACAAATGTACCTAACCATGAACATCAATGCCTTTCTTAAAATCAATACACAGAAGTACATTTTTTAAAATCTGCATATTTAGTTAAAATAAATGCATGGTAGCAGGCAATATTAAACTAGGGAAATTGTGTCACTTCTCTTGCGTTCAGTGCAAGCAGAGTCAGGGTATATACAGCAGTTTGGGCCACCTGGCTCGTTGTGAACTGTGTGAAGACCATTTCTTCCTAACAAAGACCATAATTCATTTGCCAGAATTTTACATAATTATGACATAACATTGAAGGTTGTGCAATGTAACAGCAATATTTAGACTTAGGGATGCCACCCGTTCGATAAAATACGGAACGGTTCCGTATTTCACTGAAAGAATAAACGTTTTGTTTTCGAAATGATAGTTTCCGGATTTGACCATATTAATGACCAAAGGCTCGTATTTCTGTGTGTTTATTATAATTAAGTTTATGATTTGATATTTGATAGAGCAGTCTGACTGAGCCGTGGTAGGCAGCAGCAGGCTTGTTCATTCAAACAGCACTTTACTGCGTTTGCCAGCAGCTCTTAGCAATGCTTGAAACATAGCACTGTTTATGACTTCAAGCCTATCAACTAACAAGATTAGGCTGGCAATACTAAAGTGCCTATAAGAACATCCAATAGTCAAAGGTATATGAAATACAAATGGTATAGAGAGAAATAGTCGACACATAGTAACTGCAACCTAAAACATCTTAACTGGGAATATTTAAGATGTTAAAAGGAACCACCAGCTTTTATATGTTCTTATGTTCTGAGCGAGGAACTTAAACGTTAGCTTTTTTACATGGCACATATTGCACTTTTACTTTCTTCTCCAACACTGTGTTTTTGCATTATTTAAACCAAACTGAACATGTTTCATTATTTATTTGAGACTAAATTGATTTTATTTATGTATTATATTAAGTTAAAATAAAAGTGTTCATTGTTCATTCAGTATTGTTGTAATTGTCATTATTAGAAATATATATACACTGCTCAAAAAAATAAAGGGAACACTAAAATAACACATCCTAGATCTGAATGAATGAAATAATCTTATTAAATACTTTTTTCTTTACATAGTTGAATGTGCTGACAACAAAATCACACAAAAATAATAAATGGAAATCCAATTTATCAACCCATGGAGGTCTGGATTTGGAGTCACACTCAAAATTAAAGTGGAAAACCACACTACAGGCTGATCCAACTTTGATGTAATGTCCTTAAAACAAGTCAAAATGAGGCTCAGTAGTGTGTGTGGCCTCCACGTGCCTGTATGACCTCCCTACAATGCCTGGGCATGCTCCTGATGAGGTGGCGGATGGTCTCCTGAGGGATCTCCTCCCAGACCTGGACTAAAGCATCCGCCAACTCCTGGACAGTCTGTGGTGCAACGTGGCGTTGGTGGATGGAGCGAGACATGATGTCCCAGATGTGCTCAACTGGATTCAGGTCTGGGGAACGGGTGGGCCAGTCCATAGCATCAATGCCTTCCTCTTGCAGGAACTGCTGACACACTCCAGCCACATAAGGTCTAGCATTGTCTTGCATTAGGAGGAACCCAGGGCCAACCGCACCAGCATATGGTCTCACAAGGGGTCTGAGGATCTCATCTCGGTACCTAATGGCAGTCAGGCTACCTCTGGCGAGCACATGGAGGGCTGTGCGGCCCCCCAAAGAAATGCCACCCCACACCATGACTGACCCACCGCCAAACCGGTCATGCTGGAGGATGTTGCAGGCAGCAGAACGTTCTCCACGGCGTCTCGAGACTCTGTCACATCTGTCACGTGCTCAGTGTGAACCTGCTTTCATCTGTGAAGAGCACAGGGCGCCAGTGGCGAATTTGTCAATCTTGGTGTTCTCTGGCAAATGCCAAACGTCCTGCACGGTGTTGGGCTGTAAGCACAACCCCCACCTGTGGACGTCGGGCCCTCATACCACCCTCATGGAGTCTGTTTCTGACCGTTTGAGCAGACACATGCACATTTGTGGCCTGCTGGAGGTCATTTTGCAGGGCTCTGGCAGTGCTCCTCCTTGCACAAAGGCGGAGGTAGCGGTCCTGCTGCTGGGTTGTTGCCCTCCTACGGCCTCCTCCACGTCTCCTGATGTACTGGCCAGTCTCCTGGTAGCGCCTCCATGCTCTGGACACTACGCTGACAGACACAGCAAACCTTCTTGCCACAGCTCGCATTGACGTGCCATCCTGGATGAGCTGCACTACCTGAGCCACTTGTGTGGGTTGTAGACTCCGTCTCATGCTACCACTAGAGTGAAAGCACTGCCAGCATTCAAAAGTGACCAAAACATCAGCCAGAAAGCATGGGAACTGAGAAGTGGTCTGTGGTCACCTGCAGAACCACTCCTTTATTGGGGGTGTCTTGCTAATTGCCTATAATTTCCACCTGTTGTCTATTCCATTTCCACAACAGCATGTGAAATTTATTGTCAATCAGTGTTGCTTCCTAAGTGGACAGTTTGATTTCACAGAAGTGTGATTGACTTGGAGTTACATTGTGTTGTTTAAGTGTTCCCTTTATTTTTTTGAGCAGTATATATATATAAAATCGGCCGATTAATCGGTATTGGATTGTTTGGTCCTCCAATAATCGGTATTGAAAAATCATAATCGGTCGACCTCTAGTAACGATGCTTCGTGGGAGGCAGTTGTTGACGTGTGCAGTGTCCCTGGTTTGAGCCCAGGTAGGGGCGAGGAGAGGAACAGAAGCAATACTGTTTGTTACACACGCACAGTACGTGGCGACATGCACAAACAAAATGTGCGAATGTCATGATGCCAAAGAAGAAGAATGCACTGTGCACCCCTACATTTTGGCTGATCCATTTGTGGTGGAAAGAAGTGGGTGTATGGAAAGCAACTTCGCTATATGAAAAGCAAATCAGCTAATTGGGCACATTTGTTGGCACTCAAGAACGTTTTGCTTGGCTGATTGGGCAGCAAGACACTTGTATAGGCCTGCCTGGCGACTTCCAACTGGGCATCACAGTAGTGTTGCCGGAGGTAGCTAACGTGGCTATTTTTTTCTCTCACAATTTTTTTTCAAGGATAGCAGCCTACCCAAGAAATAACTAACATTAATAACCATCTAGATGTCACCTTTATACACAGCCTACTACTCAATGAAGAGGGCATGGAAGGCGACACAGTGCCCTTAGCTCCTGCATGACAAGAACAGCTGGCAACACATGGGAAGTAGCTACCTAGTAGCCAATATCAGGGTGACAATCAAAGTATGCACATGCATATAACGCATGAAGCAACAGTACACCCATCATGAATACTTTTAATAAAAAATAAAAAATAATCAATCATCAGTTTTATAACTGAAATGTACAATTATTTGTGTAAAACTAACTGTGAAATGCGACTCAAACTCATCCCCTGGCTTAAAAACGAATTCCAAACTCTCGCGGTATGGTAGCTCAAATAAGTGCAGTAGTTGGGTGATAAGAAACGGAAGACAAAAAAACACCGTTCAATCAAAACCGTCTAACCTATAGCAGAGCGCTTTCGACACACCCACTAATTTCCACACGCCCACCACTTCCCTTTCGACCAACACGCCCACTCGCCCATACTCCGGTCGCCATATTGGAATGCAGCTACCCCCCTTCTCCTTCAATATCTCATTGGCTGTTCCGCTGTTCGAAGTGGAAAGCGGGAGGAAGTAGAAGAGGTACGACAACGCTTGACAGAAGAGCACAGAAATAATGTATGTTTTTTTATTATTTAAAAAAAATCAAATTGGTGTTTATGTTATTGACGTATATTTCATAAAGTTACGTGAATAATGATCATCAATGCAGTTATAATTTGCCACATCTAAACATTAGTCGGGGATCATAACAATAGTTAGCCTAGGTAGCTAGCTAGTTAGCATGAACTGTTTTCCTTTGCTTACAAGTTGTCAAACCAAAGCCGTATCAGCTGTAGTTCAGCCATTGCGTTTTTAAAACTGTAGGTAGCGATCTATACTGTTTGACTAAGCTTCCCAACAAACGATCCAAACAACGCCTGTAGCTGATAAACAGTGTCATACAGATGAACTGCTACTCAAAAGGGCTGTTGTGTTGCAGAATGGACGTAACGACGTGTCTGAAGTCTCTCCTGCTGGCCATCCACCAGTACAGAGACAACAGGACGGCCCATAACGCTGCCCAGCTGCAGAAACAAGTGGAGGTCAGTTTCAACATGTCCACACAGTGCCTACTTTGTGAGATATATCAACGTGACACTGAGCACTGTTACATACACACAATACGATTTGGGAGTGAACGTTGTTTATAATAAGGGTTACAGAAAATTGGACCACTGAAATGAAAATGGATGGGCCTCTTTTTACCTAAACCCTCCCTGAACGATTGAAAAAACAAGTGACCCTCCCTTATACCCAAAATAATAATTTAAATATAACGTAGATAACAGAGAACTTGTCCACCGTTTAGCCTCACTTCTTGGACAGACCAGAGCCTTAGATATGCAGTTTTAGAAACTGTTCTTTGTCCTGTAAGCATTACATGGCAACGTAGAAATGTTGATAGTGCACAGGTCTGCGGGCCAGAAGGTTGTGGGTTTGCAGACCACTTTGGACAAGACTAGGGGTTGGAATGATCTCCTTTAGTGTAAAAACATTGCATGAATCTATCATCGTATTGGCAGGTCAGAATAAAATAGCCTTTTATAAAAATGTCATGCAGCTCTACGTCATTTTACATATTAGCAGAATCTTTTTTTATACCTTTTTAAATGACCAAAATTACAGTCTAAGAATGGCCAGGGAGATAGATATATGTGTTGTTCTTGTCATATTTCTCCAATGCCAAATCAATGTGTCTTGTTTGCAACGAAACTGTCCCTGTTTGCAAATAATAAAATCTGAGACGTCATTAGGAATCTGAGCATGGTACTTTCGAAAGTTAGGCCTACCTTTCCATCCCAGCCAGAGTAGGACCTACTGACGCAGACAAATGGAAGCTTTAACTGCTGGCTGCTCTTCTTCTGTTGCTTAACTCAACGAGAGAAGGTCACAAGTGTTTCCCTAAAAGCTGTCTTGGTTTAAACATTTTCTATTGTACAGAAAGTGAATAGCTTAATCAATTGATTGCTTGCGAAGTAAAGTATGTATTGTCTCCTCAGCTACAGAAAGTTGCATCTCAGCCTCTGAATGTCAAAGAAACAAAACAATGATATCCCTATATGCATCGCAGTCACGTCTTTCCAGGGTATTTTACGGACCAAAGCGCTGTTATAGACCACTTTATATAATCGGATCCGTTTTAGTTTTCTACCAAATCTTAAGCTTACAAGGGATAGGCCTGTGCTTTTTGCCATTTCTTTTAATGAAAGGTAGGCCTATAGCATATCCCCTCAATTCAAGTCTTGGTTTTAACAGCCCTTCCACTGACACATAGGTAGGTTATTGAAAGAGTGCATGGTGGGTGGAGGAATTGACTGTTAAATCTATGCATATAGCAGCCTATAGCCTAATTTTTGTCTGTCGAACAGGTAGGCCTACCTCTTAGTTCTTAAATAGGAAGAAATAGGCTTCAACACAAAGCCCTCTTGTTAGTAAAGTCAAACTAAAATGAAGACGGTTTAAATGAATTATACCTACTGGAATTTACCTACTTTCAGCACCATGTGCTGTCCATTTCTAATTGATTGTGCCAAAGCTGCTGCTTCAAGTTGCTTCAAATACGCAGTTAAAACGCAAATTAACCTGTTTACATGTCTTGCCATAATCAGTTTATTATTGAATTATTAGTGTGCATGTAAACATACTTACTGGTTGTGTGTGTGTGTGTGTGTGTGTGTGTGTGTGTGTGTGTGTGTGTGTAGGAGCTGTCAGGAATGCGGTGTGTTCGTCTGCTGTCGTCGGGCCAGGTCCTGCCCAGTGAGTGTGTCTGTGGACTTGTGGAGCTGGCAGGAGACCCTAACACTAGCCCCACACTCACTGGAACCATCATCTCCCTACTGGCCCAACTAGGTACACACACACTCGGTCAATGACTAATCCCAACACATTTCAGTCATGCCATTTTTGTCAACAGCCGACAATGTTTCTCTCACACAAAAACAATACTAAACCAATTGAGCTTGTGTCGGTGTGTATGTTCTCTCCCCCAGTCTGTGATGATGAGAGCAGAGATGTTCTTCAGAGCAGTTATAACCTGACCAGCACTCTGGCCTCCATCATCCACTGCCACAGCGCAACCCCCAGGGAGCCCCTGGTACTACAGGTAAGGACAGAACTCTCCATATTGCCTGACAATCAGACTGGGATACCTCTGGTTCACAGTCTAACATTAATGCCGTATGTTTGTTTGGAAGTGCGTTCAGATTCCTATCTCCTGAAGCATGCGCAGAACCATGTAAACACGTGCATGAGCTCGGCAAGCATGCATGCGTCACGTGCATGTATTTTCATCTTGTGCGCATGCTTCACGTGATAGAAATCTGAACGCACTACCAGCGCTTTGAAACATTTACGCATTTATACTTTCCTGTGGATATATTGTCACACATTCCTACCTGAAAAAGGACCAACCACATGGACAACTGGTAAAATAACATTTTATTCAGCACTCTGGCTTGTAGAGGTTGTGAGAGAACTCTCCTGCTCCAAACACTCATTTCTCCCCGACGTAGAACTCTATGAAAGCAATGTCTGGTCTTCAGGCTACTCACCAGAATGACATGATGAGACTTAACCAGGGGTCATGAACCCTGGTCTTGGAGAATTACAGTACTACACAAAGCCACAGCTCCAGTGGGAAATATGGCTGTAGGATGTGATGTTCAACTACTACTGTAGTAACTCTGTGTCTCAGTGTTTAAAGATGCTACAGACTCACCTATAACTGCTGTAGTAACTCTGTGTCTCAGTGTTTAAAGGTGCTACAGAGACTCACCTATAACTGCTGTAGTAACTCTGTGTCTCAGTGTTTAAAGGTGCTACAGAGACTCACCTATAACTGCTGTAGTAACTCTGTGTCTCAGTGTTTAAAGATGCTACAGACTCACCTATAACTGCTGTAGTAACTCTGTGTGTCTCAGTGTTTAAAGGTGCTACAGAGACTCACCTATAACTGCTGTAGTAACTCTGTGTCTCAGTGTTTAAAGGTGCTACAGAGACTCACCTATAACTGCTGTAGTAACTCTGTGTGTCTCAGTGTTTAAAGGTGCTACAGAGACTCACCTATAACTGCTGTAGTAACTCTGTGTGTCTCAGTGTTTAAAGATGCTACAGACTCACCTATAACTGCTGTAGTAACTCTGTGTGTCTCAGTGTTTAAAGATGCTACAGACTCACCTATAACTGCTGTAGTAACTCTGTGTCTCAGTGTTTAAAGATGCTACAGAGACTCACCTATAACTGCTGTAGTAACTCTGTGTCTCAGTGTTTAAAGGTGCTACAGAGACTCACCTATAACTGCTGTAGTAACTCTGTGTGTCTCAGTGTTTAAAGATGCTACAGACTCACCTATAACTGCTGTAGTAACTCTGTGTGTCTCAGTGTTTAAAGATGCTACAGACTCACCTATAACTGCTGTAGTAACTCTGTGTGTCTCAGTGTTTAAAGATGCTACAGACTCACCTATAACTGCTGTAGTAACTCTCTGTGTCTCAGTGTTTAAAGATGCTACAGAGACTCACCTATAACTGCTGTAGTAACTCTGTGTGTCTCAGTGTTTAAAGGTGCTACAGAGACTCACCTATAACTGCTGTAGTAACTCTGTGTGTCTCAGTGTTTAAAGGTACTACAGAGACTCACCTATAACTGCTGTAGTAACTCTGTGTCTCAGTGTTTAAAGGTGCTACAGAGACTCACCTATAACTGCTGTAGTAACTCTGTGTCTCAGTGTTTAAAGGTGCTACAGAGACTCACCTATAACTGCTGTAGTAACTCTGTGTGTCTCAGTGTTTAAAGATGCTACAGACTCACCTATAACTGCTGTAGTAACTCTGTGTCTCAGTGTTTAAAGATGCTACAGAGACTCACCTATAACTGCTGTAGTAACTCTGTGTCTCAGTGTTTAAAGGTGCTACAGAGACTCACCTATAACTGCTGTAGTAACTCTGTGTCTCAGTGTTTAAAGGTGCTACAGAGACTCACCTATAACTGCTGTAGTAACTCTGTGTGTCTCAGTGTTTAAAGGTGCTACAGAGACTCACCTATAATGGACGGATATTCCACTGTTCCAACTACATCCATGAGCTCATAGACTTTCTGATGAGCAACATGTAAGATACCTCTCCTCTCTCTCTTCTCCCACTCCACAGTATAGCAGAGGTGAATGTTTACATGTAAGTATTCATTTTGTCTCCTTTGTATACCCCCCCTCCAGCCAGTCGCACAATGATGACATCACCATGCCGTGCCTGGGCTTGATGGCTAACCTGGTTCGCTACAACCTGTCAGTCCAGACTCACATTAAAGCTCTGGTGAGGACCACCCTCTCTCTCTCTACCGCCGTCTATCCAGCTTTTCCATTTAACCCTTACTCACCCTCTCTTCTCTCCCTCGTTCTCTTTGATGGAACGGCTTGTTGTAATGGGAAGGCATTCTACTGAACGTTGGTTAACATCTGGGTGTGTGTGTTCCTACAGAGCAATGTGAAGGTGTTCTACCGAACCCTTATTAACTTCCTGGCCCACAACAGTTTGACGGTGGTGGTGTTCGCTCTCTCCATACTGGCCAGCCTCACTCTCAATGAGGATGTGGGGGAGAAGGTAACACAGAGACACACACAGAGACACACACAGAGACACACACAGACACACACAGAGACACACACTCCCACACACTCAGACACACACTCCCACACAGAGACACACCCACACACTCACGCACAGAGACACGTGCACACACACACACACACACACACACACACACACACACACACAATGACACGCAGAGACACACACACACACACGCAGAGACACACACACACACACACACAATGAGACAGAGACAAACACACAGACACCAAGGTTTTCTCTATCTTTAGTTCTGGTGGTGACAACTCTCTGTGTGTGTGTGTGTGTGTGTGTGTGTGTGTGTGTGTGTGTGTGTGTGTTTCAGCTGTTCCATGCTAAGAACATCCACCAGACATTCCAGCTGATCTTTAACATCATCGTCAACGGCGACGGAACCCTAACCAGGAAGTACTCTGTAGACCTACTGGTGGACCTGCTAAAGAACCCCAAGATGGCTGACTACCTGACTAGGTACACACACACACACACACACACAGTTTTATAGAAGAATAGAAGTAATGTTGCGTATGTCTCTCCCTCCTCTCTGTGTAGGTATGAACACTTCTCAGTGTGCGTGTCCCAGGTGTTGGGTCTGCTACATGTTAAAGACCCGGACTCTGCTGCCAAGGTGTTGGAGCTGCTCCTGGCTCTGTGTGGTGTGTCAGGCCTGAGGTCTCTGCTGTGTGAGGTCGTGTTCCGTCCCGCCGCCCCGCGGCTCCGAGCTGCAAGCCGCAGACAGGGGGCGGGCCTAGACGCAGGGCAGAAAACCCAGCCGGGCTTAGCTCTCATCCAATGGCTGAGCTCTCCGGCTGAGGGGGAGGAGTTATGCTGTCTACAGGCCCTGCAGCTGCTGACAGAACTACTGGAAGTACGGCAGCCCTACACGGACACACAGAACTAAAAGTGGAAACTTGGATTTCACCACAACGCTTTCACCAATTCAGTCTAGCACAGTGATGACTCCTGCAGATAAAGTGACTTGCACTGATTGGCTCTTTGTCCTGGTGTTTTTCTTTCCAGGAGGCGTTGGGTTCACAGGTCGTGTCTGTGTGTGTGTTGGGCTTCGTTGAGTTGTTGGTTCCAGTGGTGTTGGATCTACTGCAGGGACTGGACCCAGCCGCACCAGACAGCCAGCTCAGAACACACTGCATACGCACAACACACACCACCAGCCTGCTGCTAAATATCCTTTACCGGTGTGTGTGCGTGCGTGCGTGGTGTGTGTGTGTGTGTGTGTGTGTGTGTGTGTATGTGTGGTGTGTGTGTGTGTGTGGTGTGTGTGTGTGTGTGTGTATCAGCCTTAACTCCTCCACTGCTGTGTAGTGAGGACTCGGTGTGTAGGCTGGTGTCTCGTCAGATGAGCTCCCAGCTCTGTCTCTCTCAGGTGGAACTACTGCTCTCCTGTTGCCATAACAATGACCCGCTCACCTGCCCCCTCACCGGCCACGACAGTAGCCTCAGGTCAGTGACCACACACACACACACTCAGAACATACACACACACACAGAACATAGTTGTTAACACCTGTGTGTGTTGTGTGTGTGTGCGTGTTGCAGTCATGTGTGTAGTGAGGCTGTGTTGAAGGCTGTGGAGTTGATGAGTAAACTGAGACAGCAGGTGAAGGACATGGAGACCAGCTTCTACAGAATACTACAGGTACACACACACACACACACACACACACACACACACACACACACCTACCTGTGGAGCCATAGTTAAATGTCTCTCCCTACAGGACCAGAGGATGGTCACGCCCCTCTCTCTGGCGCTGACGTCCAGTCACAGAGAGCATGTTCAGACCGGGCTTCGTCTACTGTTGGAGGCCACGCCTCTCCCAGACTTCCCTTCACTGGTGTGAGTGATTGAACACATTTGTAGTCAGTCAGTCAGTCAGTCAGTCAGTGTTCATTCTGACTCTGCCTGTGTCTCAGTCTAGGGGAGAGCATCGCTGCCAACAATGCATATCGCCAGAGGGAGGCTGAGCTGTCTGTCAAACGGGTTGCTGTGCAACAGGATGTCCCAGCCCCCATGGGGAAAAGCCTATCAGGGCGTTCTCCCTCCAGCCCCTCCCACAGCATTCACAGCCTCATAGAGAAACTACAGAACGGCATGGAGGTGTGTGTGTGAGTCTGTATTCTGACGTGTGTTGTAGATGGTGTGTGTGTGTGTGTGAGTCTGTATTCTGACGTGTGTTGTAGATGGTGTGTGTGTGTGTGAGTCTGTATTCTGACGTGTGTTGTAGATGGTGTGTGTGTGTGTCTGTATTCTGACGTGTGTTGTAGATGGTGTGTGTGTGAGTCTGTATTCTGACGTGTGTTGTAGATGGTGTGTGTGTGTGTGTGTGTGTGTGTGTGTGTGTGTGTGTGTGTGTGTGTGTGTGTGTGTGTGTGTGTGTGTGTGTGTGTGAGAGTCTGTATTCTGACGTGTGTTGTAGATGGTGTGTGTGTGTGAGTCTGTATTCTGACGTGTGTTGTAGATGGTGTGTGTGTGTGAGTCTGTATTCTGACGTGTGTTGTAGATGGTGTGTGTGTGTGAGTCTGTATTCTGACGTGTGTTGTAGATGGTGTGTGTGTGAGTCTGTATTCTGACGTGTGTTGTAGATGGTGTGTGTGTGAGTCTGTATTCTGACGTGTGTTGTAGATGGTGTGTGTGTGAGTCTGTATTCTGACGTGTGTTGTAGACGGTGTGTGTGTGTGTGTGAGTCTGTATTCTGACGTGTGTTGTAGACGGTGTGTGTGTGTGTGTGAGTCTGTATTCTGACGTGTGTTGTAGATGGTGTGTGTGTGAGTCTGTATTCTGTCGTGTGTTGTAGATGGTGTGTGTGTGAGTCTGTATTCTGACGTGTGTTGTAGATGGTGTGTGTGTGTGAGTCTGTATTCTTACGTGTGTTGTAGATGGTGTGTGTGTGAGTCTGTATTCTGACGTGTGTTGTAGATGGTGTGTGTGTGAGTCTGTATTCTGACGTGTGTTGTAGATGGTGTGTGTGTGACGTGTATTTGTTGTAGTTGCAGGATCAGATGAAGGATGTGCGTGTGTCAGAGATCATGGATGTTTATGAACAGAAGATCTCCTCTCTGGCGGTGAGGATCCCCACCAGACCTTCCAACTCCATAGGTGTCAACTGTGATGGTCACGGTGGTGCTGTCAACTCTGATGGTCACGGTGGTGCTGTCAACTCTGATGGTCACAGTGGTGCTGTCAACTCTGATGGTCACGGTGGTGCTGTCAACTGATGGTCACGGTCGTGCTGTCAACTCTGATGGTCACGGTGGTGCTGTCAACTGATGGTCACGCTCGTGCTGTCAACTGATGGTCACGGTCGTGCTGTCAACTGATGGTCACGGTCGTGCTGTCAACTGATGGTCACGGTCGTGCTGTCAACTGATGGTCACGGTTGTGCTGTCAACTCTGATGGTCACGGTGGTGCTGTCAACTCTGATGGTCACGGTCGTGCTGTCAACTCTGATGGTCACGGTGGTGCTGTCAACTCTGATGGTCACGGTGGTGCTGTCAACTCTGATGGTCACGGTGGTGCTGTCAACTCTGATGGTCACGGTGGTGCTGTCAACTCTGATGGTCACGGTGGTGCTGTCAACTGTCAACTCTCTTTTCCACCATTTCTTTGCATTTGATGTTACCACCATGAGACATTTAATTGAGTTAGTATTGTAACTGCTTCTCTCTCCCTCTCTCTCCAGTCTAAGGAGGGGAGGTTACAGGATCTGTTAGAGGCCAAAGCTCTGGCTCTCTCTCAGGCTGACCGCCTCATCACTCAGTACCGCTGTCAACGAGCTCAGGCAGAGGCCGAGGTAACACCCCCACACACACACAGACGCACACACAGAGAGGCCTTGGCTTCTAACACAGATGGCCTTTGTCTCGGTCTCTCTGTAGGCACGTAAGCTAGCATCTATGCTGAAGGAGGCAGAACAGAGGAGAGAGGAGCTGCAGGTTCGTAACAGAAGAGTTAGCACATGCTAAGAGGTTTAGCATTACTGTTCTGCTAAAGACTAGCTAGCAGATGCTAACAGGTGTGTGTCTGTTAGGCGGAGTTGGGCAGCCAGGTGCTGGAGGCAGAGAGGGCGAAGGGAGACATCGAGGAGCTGTTGCAACACAATGCTAGACTGCAGGCTGACTCTCAGGAGCACCAGTCTCTCAAAGGATCCTATAACCAGCTGCTTAACAGGTTACACTCTCACACACTGCGCTCTATGGTCTTCTCTACAAAGAGGTTTCATACGCAGGTATTTGATGATGCGATTCCTGTTCCTGTGTAGGTTTAATGAGAGTGAGCGTCTGTTGAAGGAGCTGCAGGCGGCTCATATCTCCCTCACTAAACAGATGGACACACTGAGGAAGACCCAGGACACACTACGACTACAGCACGACAAGTAAGAGACACACAGTAGCAATAAAAGCATTCCCTCAACAACTATTTACGATTATTTTCTCTTTCAGGGCATTGTGTGAGCTGAAAGAGAGGGAGGAGCAAATGAAATCCTTTCAATCAGAGCTTCAGCAGAGAAACAGTGACATCACAGGTCAGTTTGAGCTAAACCAGAAAGAGCTGTCTCAATAACCCTGTTACCCCTCTCCTACTCTCTCTCCTTCTCTCTAACTCCCAACCACTTCTCTCTCCTACTCTCCTTCTCTCTAACTCCCAACCACTTCTCTCTCCTACTCTCCTTCCCTCTAACTCCCAACCACTTCTCTCTCCTACTCTCTCTCCTTCCCTCCTTCTCTCTCCTACTCTCCTTCCCTCTAACTCCCAACCACTTCTCTCTCCTACTCTCCTTCCCTCTAACTCCCAACCACTTCTCTCTCCTACTCTCTCTCCTTCCCTCCTTCTCTCTCCTACTCTCCTTCCCTCTAACTCCCAACCACTTCTCTCTCCTACTCTCCTTCCCTCCTTCTCTCTCCTACTCTCCTTCCCTCTAACTCCCAACCACTTCTCTCTCCTACTCTCCTTCTCTCTAACTCCCAACCACTTCTCTCTCCTACTCTCCTTCTCTCTAACTCCCAACCACTTCTCTCTCCTACTCTCTCTCCTCTCTAACTCCCAACCCCTTCTCTCTCCTACTCTCCCGCTCTTTAACTGTCTCTCTTTCTCCCTTTGTCTCGCTAACTCTGTCCCTCTTCTCTCAGGTCTGCGTGGTGAGTTGCGGGGTCAGGAGGAGAGGGGGAGAGCGAAAGAGAAAGAGAGGGAGGAACTAGAGGAAACGGTGGATATTCTGAGGAAGGAACTCAACAAAACTGAGCTGGCCAGAAAAGACGCCAGCATCAGGGTAAGAACACACTGGTAAAGTATTGGAGGAGGGAGGGTGTCGCCAGCTAGCTTGTACACAGTACTGGATAATCTAATAACCAACTCCATACACCCACAAGGGAAGATCTAAATGATTCTAATACAAAGTAGTTTCTGGTAAGGAAGTTGGCTAAGTCTGTGTCCCCTCCTGTCTACTCTCCTCTCCTGTCCCCTCTCCTGTCCTTTCCTCCTGTCCCCTCTCCTTCCCTCTCCTCTTGTTCTCTCCTGTCCTCTCCTGTCTACTCTCCTCTCCTGTCCCCTCTCCTGTCCTTTCCTCCTGTCCCCTCTCCTTCCCTCTCCTCTTGTTCTCTCCTGTCCTCTCCTGTCTACTCTCCTCTCCTGTCCTTTCCTCCTATCCCCTCTCCTCTTGTGTCCTCTCCTCTCCAGGCGTCCTCTCTGGAGCTGCAGAAAGCCCAGGTGGAGGCCAAACTGCAGAAGAAAGAGGACGAGCTGAACAAACACTCTTCTATGATCGCCATGATACACAGCCTCAGCTCTGGCAAACAGAAGAGTGATGTCAACCTGTCCCTCTGAGACACAAACACACACTGCCAATCTGTCTGTGACATCAGCGCACACACACACACACACACACACACAGGATCAGAAGGAATGGATATTTTTAAACTAAATTAGTAACTAATTTCTGTCATTTTAATGTACCGCTATCTGCATTTTTAAACCCATTGTCCATATATCCTGCATTTACCATTATTTTACCATCTGTTTTTCTGTCTGTTGTATTGACGTCTAAATAAATATTGACTGGTCTGATGATCAGTGTGTTTGGGATTTTATCTGTAGTGACATAGTGGGAACAGCAGGAGCCGAGTTTGAACCAGCAACAACAGTAATATGAGATGAAAGGCAAGTTCTAAATGAGTTCGGAAGTCAAGCTAGAGCTCTGTGTGACGCTCACAGCGGTGGGGGCAGAAAATATGCACATTTTCTCTAACACTAAACATACAAATATGTATTTTACAGGTATAAGAAAGGCGAAGTCTTATAGGTAGTGGTTTTATAATTTGATTATACTATATTTAGAAAGCATATAAGTTATTTGCAAGCCTTTATTCATATATATTTTTTATTTACAGGAAATACTTTATATAAAATATTTCATCTTTTCATCATATTTGTACTGTGTACTTGAGCTTGTGTCCTCTAATGTTACTACACCTCAGCAATTTATAAGCATTTTTACCCTTCTTGGAGCAGTAGTGGTGCGTGGGTAAAAGCACTGGGGAAGCCAAGGCAGGAAAGAAAAGACATTACAACCTGTGTTGTGATAATTGTGTTGTTTGCGATATAACCTGGTAGTTCAAATACCTTGCCACCATGATATAAACTCAGCTATAAAAGAAATGTCCTCTCACTGTCAACTGTGTTTATTTTCAGCAAACTTAAAATGTTTAAATATTTGCACGAACATAACAAGATTCAACAACTGAGACATAAACTGAACAAGTTCCACAGACATGTGACTAACAGAAAAAAAGTTAAAGTAACAGTCAGTATCTGGTGTGGCCACCAGCTGCATTAAGTACTGCAGTGCATCTCCTCCTCATGGACTGCACCAGATTTGCCAGTTCTTGCTGCGAGATGATACCTCACTCTTCCACCAAGGCACCTGCAAGTTCCCGGACATTTCTGGGGGGAATGGCCCTAGCCCTCATCCTCCGATCCAACAGGTCCCAGACGTGTTCAATGGGATTGAGATCCGGGCTCTTCGCTGGCCATGGCAGAACACTGACATTCCTGTCTTGCAGGAAATCAAGCACAGAACGAGCAGTATGGCTGGTGGCATTGTCATGTCAGGATGAGCCTACAGGAAGGGTACCACATGAGGGAGGAGGATGTCTTCCCTGTAACGCACAGCATTGAGATTGCCTGCAATGACAACAAACTCAGTCCGATGATGCTGTGACACACCGCCCCAGACCATGACGGACCTTCCACCTCCAAATCGATCCCGCTCCAGAATACAGGCCTCTGTGTAATGCTCATTCCTTCGACGATAAGCGCGAATCCGACCATCATCCCTGGTGAGACAAAACCGTGACTCGTCAGTGAAGAGCACTTTTTGCCAGACCTGTCTGGTCCAGCAATGGTGGGTATGTGCCCAAATGCGACGTTGTTACCGGTGATGTCTTGTGAGGACCTGCCTTACAACAGGCCTACAAGCCCTCAGTCCAGCCTCTCTCAGCCTATTGCGGACAGTCTCAGCACTGATGGAGGGATTGTGCGTTCCTGGTGTAACTCGGGCAGTTGCTGTTGCCATCCTGTACCTATCCCACAGGTGTGATGTTCGGATGTACCGATCCTGTGCAGGTGTTGTTACACGTGGTCTGCCACTGCGAGGACGATCAGCTGTCCCTCCTGTCTCCCTGTAGCGCTGTCTTAGACGTCTCACAGTACGGACATTGTAATTTATTGCCCTGGTCACATCTGCAGTCCTCATGCCTCCTTGCAGCATGCCTAAGGCACGTTCACACAGATGAGCAGGTTCACGACCGTTCCACAGGTGCATGTTCATTAATTGTTTATGGTTCATTGAACAAGCACGGAAAACAGTGTTTAAACCCCTTACAATGAAGATCTGTGAAGTTGTTTGTATTTTTACGAATTATCTTTGAAAGACAGGGTCCTGAAAAAGGGACGTTTATTTTTTTGCTGAGTTTATATGCCTAATGCTGAGACAATAAGAAGATACAGTGGCAAAATAAATGTAACCACATCTTTGTTTTATTACAAAACCGGAGCAGCCTCTGTCCGGTGAAGTTCACAAAGCATACTGACTCTGCCGATCTCCCCATGTGCCCCCCCCCCCAAACATTTTCGGGCTGCCTCTCGTACTTGCCTCGTGGTTGGTATAATGCCTCGTAATATCTCCGCTCCGCTTTCGCTGCCTCAATCTCCTCTTTAGGACGTCGATACTACCCAGCCTGCCTCCAGGGTCCCTTCCCATCCAGTATCTCCTCCCAAGTCCACTGGTCCATTACACGCTGCTTGGTCCTTTGGTGGTGGGAGATTCTGTCACGGTTGTCATAGGAAGAAGCAGACCAAAGTGCAGCTTGTGCGTCGTTCCACATTTTATTTATACTGTGAAACTATGCAATCCATATAAATAAACTGAATAACAAAACAACAAACCGTGACGCAGAGGTGAAACATACACTAACTCAAAGACAATCTCCCACAAACCCAGGTGGAAAAACCCCTACTTATAGAGAAACTCCAATGCCATCCTCTTCACTTTCATGTTGCCAAAACGGTCTATGAGTCTGTCATACAGTACATGCTTTTAGTTTTTGTTGTCCTAGGCTACCTGGCTAAAATGCTAGCTCACTAGCCTAACTTTCTTTCATGGACAACAATGCGCCAGCTAGTTAACATTAGCCTACTACATCTAGCTACATACTGAACTTCCATCCTCTCAGGCCAGAAGCACAATATATGAATTTATGGTTGGATCAGAATCGCCATTACAATCATTGGCCAATATGGAGTATTAAGTAAAACCACAAGTCCAAATCCCTATTTCCATCCATGGCTAATTTAGGAAAGGTCCAGCTCTTAGCTAGCTAGCTACAATTCAACTTTGTTATGTTCAATGACATTTGGATTGGTGTGAAGACAAATCCAAACTGGTTTCCCTTAACACTTTTTTTTGGTGCGCCAGGATCCTTCAGAGTTGACCTCTTGCATGATGACGAGTTTCTCACACGACTGGCCCATCTGGGTGATGTTTTTTCTCACCTGAATGATCTGAATCTAGGATTACAGGAACTCTCCGCAACTATATTCAATGTGCAGGACAAAATTGAGGCTATGATTAAGAAGTTGGAGCTCTTTTCTGTCTTCATTAACAAGGACAACACACAGGTCTTTCCATCATTGTGTGATTTTTTTGTGTGCAAATGAACTCAAGCTTACGGACAATGTCAAATATGATATAGCGAAGCACCTGAGTGAGCTGGGTGCACTATTACACAGGTACTTTCCCGAAACGGACACCTCAAACAACTGGATTCATAATCCCTTTCATGCCCTGCCTCCAGTCCACTTACCGATATCTGAACAAGAGAGCCTCATCGAAAATGCAACAAGCGGTTCTGTGAAAATGTAATTTAATCAGAAGCCACTGCCAGATTTCTGGATAGGGCTGCGCTCAGAGTATCCTGCCTTGGCAAATCTCGCTGTTAAGACACTGATGCCCTTTGCTACCACGTACCTATGTGAGAGTGGATTCTCGGCCCTCACTAGCATGAAAACTAAAAACAGGCACAGACTGTGTGTGGAAAATGATTTAAATCTGAGACTCTCTCCAATACAACCCAACATTGCAGTTATGTGCATCCTTTCACCCTTCTCGTTAACCTGTGGTGAGTTATTCACAAGAACAAATAAGATTTTATATGTAAGATGGCTAAATAAAGAGCAACATTATTGATTATTATTATATTATTATTTGTGCCCTGGTCCTGTAAGAGCTCTGTCACTTCCCACAAGCTGGGTTATGACAAAAACTCACACTCATTCTTATGTTTAATAAATGTATCGTATAGTGTGTGTGTGGCAGGCTTACAATGATGTCAAAAAACAACATGTGAGAGTGCACTGACCCTGGTGCAGCTGGAGGTTGGATGTTTGAAGGCGTAAGGGACTATAAAAAGTTTGTGAACCTCTGCTCTGGATCAACGTGTACAATAGCGTGTTCCAGTTCCCACCAATATCCAGCAACTTCGCACAGCCATTGAAGAGGAGTGGGACAACATACCACAAGCCACAATCAACAGCATGATCAAGTCTATGTTAAGGATTTGTGTCGTGCTACATTAGTCAAATGGTGGTCACACCAGATACTGACTGGTTTTATGATCCACTCCCCTTCTTTTTTTAAGGTACCTGTGACCAACATATGCATATCTGTATTCCCAGTCATGTGAAATCCATAGATTAGAGACTAATGAATGGATTTAAATTGATTGATTTCTTTATATGAACTGTAACTCAGTAAAATCTTGGAAATTGTTGCATTTCGAAAAGTATTCAGATCCCTCAACTTTTTCCACATTGTTACATTACATTCTTATTCTAAAATTGATTAAATTGTTTTCCCCCTTCATCAATCTACACACAATACCCCATAATGACAAATCCAAAACAGTTTTTTTTTTTTTAGCAAATATATAAAAAATATAAAACAGAAATACATTATTTACATTATTATCCAGAACCTTTGCTATGAGACTCGAAATTGAGCTCAGGTGCATCCTGTTTCCATTTATCATCCTTGAGATGTTTCTAGAACTTGATTGGAGTCCACCTGTGGTAAATTCAATTGATGGACATGATTTGGAAAGGCACACACCTGTGTATATAAAGTTCCACAGTTGACAGTGTATGTCAGAGCAAAAACCAAGCCATGAGGTTGAAGGAATTGTCCGTAGAGCTCTGAGAGGATTGGGTCGAGGCACAGATCTGGCGAAAGGTACCAAAACACTTCTGCAGCATAGAAGATCCCCAAGAACACAGTGGCCTCCATAATTTTTTCATGGAAGAAGTTTGGAACCACCAAAACTCTTCCTACAGCTGCCCGCTGTGGCGGATGAATCAGAATTAGTTGGGTAACATAGATAATTAAGATGTTTTATTTGCATAATATGCTTATGTGAGATAATTGTCATTAGAATGTATCCCTTTGGACTCTGGTGTCTTTCAATTGCACTTTTCCCTTAGCTGGGGCTCAGTCACTTGGGGCCCAGAGAGGGGAGAGGTCAGGCTTGTCTTGTACATGTCTCTGGTGCTATGCAGAATATCAGAAAGGGAAGAGGACAGAATGGAACATTGTCTACATATGTGTGTGTGTTTATGTGTGTGTGTTTTACTGAGGATGGGCTTCTATGAGATAGCACTGACAGAGGAGATTTACGATGTCTTTTGATAATAACGCCTAAAGAGCATTCCAGAGGACATGAGCTAATGGTTCTGTTCTATACCGTACCAGGGAGAGACGGTTCCAGTTTGGAGTAGGATGACCAGATACTGGTCTATACAATGAACACTGTTGATACAGCAGTTTCTGTCTGCTATGTTTTATAGATATCTTTCATACAAAACTTAACCTTGTGACCCATTCTATGTATCTGTGGTTCGTCATGTACGTTGAAAGGGGTGTATCTTGGCTATAAAAGATCTTTGTACTTTTGTGTAGTCACTTTTCAATGGTTCATTAGAGATAGCGCACCATTGAAAGTCAAGTGCTTTTGCAAAAGCATCTTAATTATTAAAGATGTAGTTTTAAGTATAACTCTGACTGGTGTGTGAAGTTTGAAACTCTCCTCATTTGGTAATGCAGAAATTAGCCACCACACCGCCCGGCCAAACTGAGCAATCGTGGATGAAGGGCTTTGGTCAGGGAGGTAACCAAGAACCCAATGGTCATTCTGACAGAGCTCCAGACTTCCTCTGTGGAGATGGGAGAACATTCCTGAAGGACAACCATCTCTGTAGCACTCCACCAATCAGGCCTTTATGGTAGAGTGGCCAGAGGGAAGCCACTCCTCAGCAAAAGGCATATGACAGCACACTTGGAGTTTGGTCCAAAAGGCACCGAAAGGACTCTCAGGCCATGAGAAACAAGATTCTCTGGTCTGATGAAACCAAGGTTGAACTCTTCGGCCTGAATGCCAAGCGTCACATCTGGAGGAAACCTGGCGCCATCCTAACGGTGAAGCATGGTGGTGGCAGCATCATGCTGTGGGGATGTTTTTCAGCAGCAGGGACTGGGAAACTCGTCAAGATCGAGGGAAAGAAGAACGGAGCAAAGTACAGAGAGATCCTTCATGAAAACCTCCTCCAGAGTGCTCAGAACCTCAGATTGTGGTGAAGGTTCACCTTTCAACAAGACAACAACCCTAAGCACACAGCCAAGACAATGCAGGAGTGGCTTCGAGACAAGTCTCTGAATGTCCTTGAGTTGCCCAGCCAGAGCCCGGACTTGAACCCGATCTAATATCTCTGAAAATAGCTTTGCAGCGACGCTTCCCATCCAACCTGACAGAGCTTGAGAGGATCTGCAGAGAAGAATGGGAGAAACTCCCCAAATACAGGTGTACCAAGCTTGTAGCGTCATACCCAAGAAGATTCAAGGCTGTAATCGCTGCCAAAGGTGCTTCAACAAAGTTCTGAGTAAAGGGTCTGAATACTAATGTAAATATGATATTTCCTTTTTGTTTTTTCTTTTAATGTGCAAAAAAAATATGTTTTGGCTTTGTCATTATGGGGTATTGTGTGTAGATTGATGAGAAAAAACAACTATTTAATACATTTTAGAATAAGGCTGTAATGTAACAAAATGTGGAAAAAGTCAAGGGGTTTGAACACTTTCCAAAGGCACTGTATTTTCTCTTTATCAAAACAGAGCAGGACTGACAGACTTCCTCATTTCTCTCCATTCACCCAGCGAGTCAGATGCCGGGTACCAACGACACAAGGAATTTTCTTCAGGTATTCAACCCGAACATCCGTCGTCTTCCCTGAGATGAATCCTTTGACGGGTGCTTTACTCCGAAGTTCAAAACACAAATCTGCTGTTTTTCGGATTCTTTTGAGGCTCACTGCAATCTTCCTCTGTTCTTCAGAAATTACATATGTGTCAAGGTTGGCTCAAGGAAGCAGGAGAGGCAGAGTCAAGCGCAGGAGACAGAAAATCCGTGAATACACTTTTAATGAGCATCCAAAACGTACGAACACGGTAGGGCAGGGTGCATACAAACAAATGCTCCAAAAACCCCAGCCCAAACACTAAGCAGGGACGCAGCCCACAATAACCTCTGCGGCAAAACAAAACACAGGCTGAAGGAAACACTCGTTCCTCAAACGACATAAGTCCTGACACAGAACAATCACACACAAAACCTACCTAGCTAGACTAAATACCCCCCCCCCCACTAACAACAAAAAAAAACAGGTGCGTGCCTAACCTAGACCTAACCAACAGAAAGTGAAACAGAGGATCCATGGCAGCTAGTAGGCCGGTGATGACGACCGCCGAGCGCTGCCCGGGCAAGGAGGGGCGCCACCATCCGTCGGTGTCGTGACAATATGTACATATTTCCTGGTGTGATTTTATTAAATATTTGTAACTGACCCACTGTTGTTTTTTATAGAAGAAGAGATGTGCTTGTATCTGTGGTCAGTGTGAACTCTAAGCACAGATAGGACACATGGACATTCATTTGCTTAGGCATTAATCATGCAAACACATACATTTTTTATTGTGGCGTGTTGTCAGCGAGATTCAAAACAATATTTTTCTACTCTCTATCCATGGAATTAGTCCACTGAGCCACCAGGATGGCTGTCACGTCCTGGCCAGTATAAGGGGTTATTGGTTATTTTAGTTTGGTCAGGACATGGCAGGGGGTATTTGTTTATGTGGTTCGGGGTTTAATGGGATATGTATTTATGTAAGAGGGGTGTTTGATTTATGTGTTCCGGGGTTTTTGGGTAATGTTCTTGTTTTGTATTTCTATGGTTTTCTATGTTGTGTATTTCTTTGTTGGCCTGGTATGGCTCTCAATCAGGAACAGCTGTACATCGTTGTTGCTGATTGAGAGTCATACTTAAGTAGCCCTGTTTTCACCTGTCCATTTGTGGGAAGTTGTTGTTTGCATAGCTGTGTGTGTAGCCTGCAATCCTGTTCTTTCGATCGTTTTCTTGTTTTGTTTATTTTGTGTTCAAAAAAAGTCACTATGAGCACTCAACCCGCTGCGCCTTGGTCCACTACGTACGACGACCGTTACAGAACTTCCCACCACCAATGGACCAAGCAGCGGGCCCAGGAAGAGGAAAGATCCTGGGCCAGGGAGAGAAGGGAGTAGAGGACATTTTGGACATGGGAGGAGGTAATGGCAGGGGACAAGACCCTGCCATGGAAACAGGTGGAGACAGCGAGGGAGGAACGGCGGAAGTGGAGCGAAGAGCGGGCCCAACTTAGGATGCATGAGAGGCAGCCCCAATAATTTTTTTTGGGGGGGCACACGGACAGATCGGCGGAGCCGAGGATGGAACCAGAGCCAGTCGGGGTAAAATTGGAGGTGAGCGAAGCAGAGACTGTAAAGGAGTTGATGGGAAAATTGGAGGAGAAAACTATGAGAGAGCTACTGTGTTGGTGTTTTAGGCACGACATTCGCCCTCCGGAGCGTGTCCTAAAATTGATGTCACCTGAGTACGCTCTCCATACTTGTCCTGAGGTGCGTGCTAGCCGTCTGGTTAAGACAGTACCAGGCCCACGCACCAGGCTTCCAGTGCGTCAGCCCAGTCCAACTCGTCCTGTTCCTGCTCCCCGCACTAGCCTTGGGGTGCGTGTCTCCAGTCTGGTACCTCCACTACCAACCCCACGCATCAGGCTTTCAGTGCGCAGTCCCCGTCCAGAGCTTCCGACAACAGTACCCCGTCCAGAGCTTCCGGCAACAGTGCCCCGTCCAGAGTGTCCGACGACAGTACCCCGTCCAGAGCTTCCGGCAACAGTACCCCATCCAGAGCTTCCGGCAACAGTGCCCCGTCCAGAGTCTCCGACGACCGTTGCGCCTTGGTCCACTACGTACGACGACCGTTACAATGGAGCTACCATGATATGTTTTTTTTAACACATTCAAAGCTGTTCATTTTAGTCCATTCAAACAGACCCTATTTCAAAGGAAACAAGCACTCATTAAGATCAGGAATGGCCAATTATTGGGAGCAGCCAACACACCTGAACACACTTAACAAGATGGAGGACAGAGAGTTTTGTTGATGCTGAGAACAGAATGTATGTGTTTTTAAATAACATTCTTTGAACGTTCCTTGAACGTTACCAATGTTTTGTGGTTTAATGGAAAGTTTTCTTAATGTTAATTATGAGGCATTACTATGGTTGATGTGGCTGACCCCTCTTCTCCTTGACCTTGTTGTCTTTCTATGTCTTCCTCAGTTTCTTCTCCATTCTGAAGTGGTTTTACACTCTGACCATTTTCCTTTGGACCATTTGTATTTGCTGGAGGGGGATAGGTGAGTTTAGGGTGAGTTAGCAGGATTCAGACACACAAATAGCTAGTATGAATAAATAAATGTAACCATAAGGACATGAATATTCCGTGGACGTCTACATGTGGCAGAGAGTGACTCTCCCTCTTCAGGTTGTGAGATGGTGTTCATCTCTTTAGATGTCGTGTTACTTTTGTATTTGGGCAGAAAACCTTGAGATGGTAACACTACTCTCTTTAGTTGCAATGTGATCTCAGGGCAATTCATTATTATTCTGTAAGTAAATCTGTGACACTCCATTTAGTATGATATGTTACGTTGAGTTACATTATGAATGGAATAGCAGTCGCACTATATTATATGAATTAGAGGACGTGTAGTATCACACGTCTTCCCTGGCAGAACAATATGATATGAATTTGAGTGGTTCCCAACTAGTGGTTCCAAACCAGTGGTACTTGGACCCCTGGGGGTACATCACCTATCCACAGGGGGTACTTGAGAAGACCCATGAGACCATAGGCCTACTGGAAAATGCACAATGGGGTACTTTTGGGCTATTCCGGGCAGAGCAAAATTCAGCTGTCAGTACTGTAACCGAAAAAGGTTGGGACCATTAACTTAGAATAACATCTTGGAGTACATATCATTATACGTCTTTCTCTTAGATCAGGTTGCAACCAAGGAGAATAATGGGAAGGATTTACATTGAACTAACGATAAAGATTAAGTGAAGTAAAGTAAATTTGGTTACGTTTAGAATAAGGAGTAAGGGAAGGGTTAGCTAGAATGCTACAAATGTCCCCAACCCATCTAGAACACGCAAACTTTGGATTGCTAGACGGTCACCGATTACACCCACCCACTCTCCCTGACCAACCTCGCTGCTTTCATTTCGGTCTAAAGTAACTACACATTAGTAGGTTTCATACGTCTTGGAGGTGAAGAAATACGTAAAGTATGTTTCGTATGGCTCTATGGCCAGGACGTGGCTGTGTTTAAATGGTTCAACAGATTATGATGTCATCATCGTAACTTACCTTTCGGCAAGGAACATATCACTACTGCTATAATCACTGCTGCTGCTGATGCCACTATAACAGCAATTCTACCTGGAAAATAAAGATGAGCAGTTTTTTTGTTGAATGTGATCCTATGACTTACAGTGAGGAGAAACAGTAAAAGGAAACTTTTACCTCTTGATTGTTGACCAGGTGTGATCTGCAGGTAGGTGAGGATCAGGTGTGTGTCTCTGGCAGTAGAGAGTTCACAGCTGTAGGTCCCCTGGTGGACCATGGTTAACTTGTGGAGCTGAAGGCTGCCAGAGTCAGACAAACTCTGAACCTGCTCCTTCCACTGGTCGTCAACCTGCATCTGAGGTGTGCCATTGGTGTAGCTGGAGGTGAGGATGGTGTCTGTCTGGTTGAACCTCCAGGTAAGGTCAAAGGTCAGGAGGTCAGACTGAGAGACACTGCAGGGGATGGACATCTCACTACTTGGAGGACCCTGGACCGGATCTGAAATGATGTCATGAGAAATAGCCTTTTTAGCTTGATCTTTGTGTATTTTATCTCACAATGATGTCTTGTTTTTGTTCAGTTTGCAGGCAGATAACTATATTGATGAATTTATTCATTGATTTATGAATTGATTGATTAATAGGTTGATTAATTGATTACCTTGCTGTTTCAGGGTTGTTGTCCTTTCTACTGTCCCAGAGGTCACGGTACAGATGTTGGTTCGGTCTCTGCTAAACTGTTTTGTGCTGGTGATGTCATAGAGGCCCCGGTCATCCACCTTGATGCTGGTGGAGTTCTGGATGGTTCCAGGGTCAAATGAAAGGTCAGAGGGGGGGTCAGTGGACCAGGTGAGTTTAGGCTCGGGGTAGATACCTGTAGAACTGCAGGTGATGATGTCATCTGATAACTGTATGTCCACCAAGCAGACTGCAGCTGCAACAAAGTAGACATTACACATGGAGCAGCCATGAAGTGATCATCACAGACAGACAGACAGACATTCCGTACCCTCCACTGCTATGTTAACGAAGGACTCCTTGTTGCCTTTAATAGTGCTGGTATAACACTTGTATCTGCCCTGGTCCTGGAGTGTGATCCCTCTCAGCAGTAGTGAAGCGTTTCCTTTGGGGATCTGGTCATTGAACAGGGCTGTTCTCCCTCTGTAAGGCTGGCTCTGCTGTTTGAGCTGATCTGTATTGTAGTAGTAGGAGTGGACGGTCAGGTCCTTGTCTTCTGGTTTCAGCCAGTGGATGACTTCCTCACTGCCACGCTGGAAGCTGCAGGGCAGGACACAATCCTCTGAGAACACACAGGTTACATGGACGTCTGCAAGTAAATAAACACACACGTTAAATTAGCATCTGGACATGAAGGGATTCATATACAGACTCCTATACTCCCCAATAGTCAGATACCTTGGTAAAGTGAGTAACCTGTTATTATTGTTAATATTAACCTGAGTCTAATCTGTCATTGTGGTCTTCCTCAGTCCTCCACCCGCCCCCCTCCACACCCAAAGCACCTAACCTCTAACTAAAATCACAGTCTAAAGTAAAGACTCCAGTCAGACCTGAATGACTACACTTCCTTCATGCCTCTAACACCACACGCCCATTCAGTAATCATTTACATTGTTAAACCATCTTAGCCTGTTCCGTCTGTTGTTGAATCACTGATTCTTACTATAAAGTTGTTCAAACAATCCCAGAGAGACGTTGATGAGACCTCATAGTCAATCACATGATCACATGATGAATCAAACACACTGTGTATATGAAACATTAAGGACACCTGGTCTTTCCATGTCATAGACTGACCAGGTGAATACAGGTGAAAGCTTATTGATGAAAGCTAATTGTTCCCTTATTGATGTCACTTGTTAAATCAACTTCAATCAGTGTAGATAAAAGAGCATAAAGGTTAAAAAATGATTTTTCAGCCTTGAGACAGTTGAGACATGGATTATGTATGTGTGACATTCAGAGGGTGAATGGGCAAGACAAAAGATGTAAATGCCTTTGAACAAGGTATGGTAGTAGATTCCAGGCGCATCGGTTTGTGTCAATAACTGCAAAGCGGCTGTGTTTTTCATGCTCAACAGTTTCCCGTGTGTATCAAGAATGGTTCACCACCCAAAGGACATCCAGCCAACTTGACAGAACTGTGGGAAGCATTGGAGTCAACATGGGCCAGCATCCCTTTGGAACGCTTTTGACCTGTTGTAGAGTCCATGCCCCGATGAATTGAGGCTGTTTTGAGGGCAGAATGCTGGTTTACTGCCCAAATTGGTACACTCAGTGTTCAACACTTTGCTTTAGGGTGGAAGTGGCCAAAGATAACTACGCATAACAGGAAAACTCTGCTCTTGAATTAATTTGTCAGTCTTCTGTAATGACCATGTTTATGATCTACAGTAATTCATGTTTCAGAGAAACTTGTTTTACAGTTATATGGTATTTTTCATATATGTGGTCTGCTATTGTAATCTGGTTAGGTAGAGGTTTCACCACATTGCTTACACCTATTTAATGCTCACACTACACTAGAGCCTAAGGTGTGTCTAGGGACTAGGACTACGTAGGAGTTATTTTGGAATATAATATTTTGAGACAGACAGAAGGTAAAGACAGACGAACTAAGACAGACTGATGATGGTTGTTACTCACCTTCCCCATCTGTGGATGTGACAGTCCACAGCAGAATCACCATCAACATCAGACCCCTTAATGTCATGGAAACCAGTCCCCAGGCCATCTCCACAGAGACCAGACCACAGTGTTATCGTCGTGGATACAAACTCCTCTCTGTCAGAATCTAGTAGCTGTGCTGTCACTCTTCACCAAGTCCAGTTTGTCACAGAGTAAAGTGCCCATTCCGGTTTTGTGTTGGTATGTGACTGGTATGTGAATGTACAATCCTTAGGAGTCAGCCTAGTTTCACTCTTCAAGAGCAGTGCCATTGGTAGACCAAGTTAAAGGGATAGTTCACCCAAATGACAAATTGGATTCTTTAACCTGTAAATAGTCTATGGACAAGGTATGACAGCAATTCATGCAATTTACATTTACGTCATTTAGCAGACGCTCTTATCCAGAGCGACTTACAAATTGGTGCATTCACCTTATGATATCCACATGCTTTGGTTTAGTTTCTTTGCACTGTTTCAACATGCTAATATTTTTAAGTGTCAAGTTTTTATTGTCACGTGCACCAGTACAGTGTAATACCTTTCTTGCCAGCTCTTTTCCCAGTAATAAAGTAATCAATATGAGAAAGTATACAAGCTACAGTATATACACGGTCAGTTCCAATACCATATTTACAATGTGCAGGGATACTGCAGTGGTAGGGGTAGATATGTATAGGGGTAAGGTGACTTGGCCTCAGGAGTAGCAGCAGTTTATATGATGATTTTGTGTGTGTGTGTGTGTGTGTGTGTGTGTGTGTGTGTGTGTGTGTGTGTGTGTGTGAGAGAGAGAGTGTGTTGAGTGTGTGTGTGTGTGAGAGAGAGAGTGTGTTGAGTCCTGTGACAGTCAGTGCAAAATTAAAGGGTCAATGCAGATAGTCAGTGTAGCCATTTTGTTAGCTATTTAGTCTTATGGCTTGTGTGTAGTGTGTAGAGTGTGTGTTAATATATCAGCACTGTGTGGCTGTGGACACGTTTCTCCTGCGTGGGAATAATCATCATGTAGAGTGAAATGGGTCTGAAAACACACTCCTGTGGTGTAGGAGGACCCGGTGTGTAATGTAATGTGCTGCCTTTCAGTTTGTCATCACAACACAGTATGATGTAGGGGCTCAATGGCCTCTGATACACCACACACACACACCCTATAATGTCCTTGGAATGTCATTCAGACTCTGTAATGCACCTGTTACGCACGCCTCTCGGACGAGGGAACGCCACACCCTGCTACAACTCAACTCTCCGTGATGTGAAAGCGGTATGGATTGTAGGTGTGAGTAAGGATGACAAAAGCAGAGAATACCGTTTACAGGGAATTTATTCCTTCGCACGGCGAAGGAATAAATTCCCTGTAAATGGTATTCTCTGCCTTTTGTCATCCTGTAAGGCTGGCTCTGCTGTTTGAAAGTAAATATCAAAGCCCCCTCTCCTACCTTACCTGCCTACCCACTACTTACCTAACTAGCACCACCTGGTGCACTAACCAAAATACAGGGGACAGTACGCCCAGCTCTTTCCTAGTGTGCATAGACAGTAAACTACTACGGGTAATGTATGCCCACGGGCCTGTTTCCTAAGCACTCCCTAGGTGCCTTCCCCCCTGGCAACAAATGAAACAGAATATCACCAATGTAAGTACCGTAAATTCCGGACTATAAGCCGCAACTTTTCTCCCAGGCTTTGAACCTCGGCGGCTTTAACAATGACGCGGCTAATATATGGATTTTTCCCGCTTTCAATTTTTTTTTCCAAAAAAAAAAAAGAAAACACATTCTGTGACGTGCTCAGTTTATTGGCGGCATGAAGCTTTCATTAGACCAATGAAATTGCCGAACGGGTTACGGTCAAACAACTTTTTTGTTTACTGTTTAGATTAAATCAAGCGCTCTCAAACTTCCCATCATTCTGATTATGGTAGTCATTTTGTCACCCTCATCATGGCAAAGACACGGAGAAATGCATATGATGCAGCTTTCAAGTTGAAGGCGATTGATCTGGCTGTTGGAAAAGGAAATAGAGCTGCTGCACGGGAGCTTGGTCTTAATGAGTCGATAAGACGTTGGAAACAGCAGCGTGAGGAATTGATTCAGTGCAAAAAGACAACTAAAGCTTACTGCAAATTTTTTGTTACAAGCTGTGTTTCGTTAAAGCCTGTGTAAAGTTCATTTGTTTCAATGTACCGGTAGGCACCTGTGGCTTATAGACATGTGCAGCTTATTTATGTTCAAAATAATATATTTTTTTTAATTCAGTGGGTGTGTCTTATATTCAGGTGCGCTTAATAGCCCGAAAATTACGGTAAGCAATTCCAATAATCAAAACCACAGTTCTATTGGCACACACACACATACCTCAAATCAGCAGCTACACAAAGCTTAAGTAAACTCTGAACAACACAGAATTAACCATCAGCCTTCTCTCTCAGCAATCATCTCGCTCTTTCTGATCAACAGAACACTGGTTTATATAGCTGGAGAAGGAGTCTAATGGGATACAGCTCTCCAATTAGCAATGGGGCGTGGTCAGCTCTCCAATTAGTAATCAGCTGCTTGGAGAATGTCAGGAAGCCATTTCCTGAAATACATACATGAAAATATATAAACCACAACACAGAAACTGGGGAACGTAACAGCACCAGACAGCTTTCAAAGACCGGGCATTATTGACTATTATTGACTCACTTATCCAAATGTTAACCCCTTAGTGACCACCTAACACGCGAATCCCGTTAGCGGGATTGATTTGACAACAGCCAGTGAAATAGCACAGCACCAAATTCAAAAAACAAAAATCTCATCATTCAAATTTCTCACACATACAAGTATTATACATCATTTTAAAGATAAGATTCTCGTTAACCTCTCTTGGGTAGGGGGCAGTATTTTCACGTCCGGATAAAAAAACGTACCCGATTTAATCTGGTTATTACTCCTGTCCAGAAACTAGAATATGCATATACTTGTTTGATATGGATAGAAAACACCCTAAAGTTTCTAAAACTGTTTGAATGTTGTCTGTGAGTACAACAGAACTCATATGGCAGGCCAAAACCTGAGAAGATTCTATACAGGAAGTGCCCTCTCAGACCATTTCTTGGCCTTCTATAGCCTCTTTATTGAAAACAGAGGATCTCTGCTGTAACGTGACATTTTCTAAGGTTCCCATAGGCTCTCAGAAGGCGCCAGAATGGGGAATGATGACTAAACAGTAGCGCATTTGGAAAGTGGTCGATCTGAGAACAATGACATGGGTGCGCGCGTGCACGTGAAGAGTCCATTTTCTTCTTTCAGTCTTTGAACAAAAACAACGTCTCCCGGTCGGAATATTATCGCTATTTTACGAGAAAAATCGCATAAAAATGGATTTTAAACAGCGTTTGACATGCTTCGAAGTACGGTAATGGAATATTTTGAAATTTTTTGTCACGACATGCATCCACGCGTCACCGTTCGGATAGGGACCTGAACGCACGGACAAAACAGAGGATATTTGAACATAACTATGGATTATTTTGAACCAAAACAACATTTGTGGTTGAAGTAGAAGTCCTGGGAGTGCATTCTGACAAAGAACAGCAAAGGTAATCCAATTTTTCTTATAGTTATTCTGAGTTTAGTGAACGCCAAACTTGGTGGGTGTCAAATTAGCTAGCCCGTGATGGCGAGCTATCTACTAAGAATATTGCAAAATGTGCTTTTGCCGAAAAGCTATTTTAAAATCTGACACCGCGATTGCATAAAGGAGTTCTGTATCTATAATTCTTAAAATAATTGTTATGTTTTGTGAACGTTTATCGTGAGTAATTTAGTAAATTCTCCGGGAGTTTTCGGTATGTTTGCTAGTTCTGAACGTCACATGCTAATGTAAAAAGCTGGTTTTTGATATAAATATGAACTTGATTGAACAAAACATGCATGTATTGTATAACATAATGTCCTAGGAGTGTCATCTGATGAAGATCATCAAAGGTTAGTGCTGCATTTAGCTGTGGTTTTTGTGACATTATATGCTAGCTTGAAAAATGGGTGTGTGATTATTTCTGGCTGGGTACTCTCCTGACATAATCTAATGTTTTGCTTTCGTTGTAATGCCTTTTTGAAATCGGACAATGTGGTTAGATTAACGAGAGTCTTGTCTTTAAAATGGTGTAAAATAGTCATATGTTTGAGAAATTGAAGTTATAGCATTTTTAAGGTTTTTGAATTTCGCGCCACTCGATTCCACTGGCTGTTGACTTGGTGGGACGATGTCGTCCCACATACCCGAGAGAGGTTCATCTAACCACAGTGTCCGATTTCAAAAAGGCTTTACGGCGAAAACAAAACATTAGATTATGTTAGCACATCACGTAAACAAGAAAAGCCAAACAGCCATTTTGCAAGTAAGGAGAGGCATCACAAAAACCACAAATGCAGCTAAAATGAATTACTAACTTTTGTTGATATTCATCAGATGACACTCCCAGGACTCAATGTTAGACAATACATGTATGTTTTGTTAGATAAAGTTCATATTTATATCCATAAACCCCATTTTACATTGGCACGTGATGTTCAGAAAATGTATTGCCACCCAAAACTTCCGGTGAACGAGCACATCAATTTACAAAAATACTCATCATAAACGTTGATAAACTTTACAACAGTTATTGAAAGAATTATAGATATACTACTCCTTATTGCAACCGCTGTGTCAGATTTTAAAATAGCTTTTCGGCGAAAGCACATTTTTCAATATTCTGAGTACGTAGCTTAACCATCAAAGCAAGCTATATAGTTACCCACCAAGTCATGGCATCAATAAAACTCAGAATTAGTATTATAAATCTTCCCTTACCTTTGCTGATCTTCGTCAGAATGCACTCTCATGGCTCCTACTTCCACAAGAAATGTTAGTTTTGTTCGAAATACTCCATATTTATGTCCAAATACCTCCGTTTTGTTTGTGCGTTCAGATCACTATCCAAAGGCATAATGCGCGAGCGTAAATCCAGACACGAAAAGTCAAAATGTTCCATTACCGTTCGTAGAAACATGTCAAACATTGTTTACAATCAATCCTTAGGGTCTTTTTAACATAAAACGTCAATAATATTCCAACCGGACAACAGCGTATTCATTCAAGGAGAAAAAGAAGGAACGGCGGGCTCGCGCATAACCAAGTCCTTTGTCCTCAGACAGGCCACTGATTGACTGAGCTCCTATTTTCTGCCCAGTAACAGGAGACGGATGAAACAAGTTTCTAAAGGCCGTTGACAGCCAATGGAAGCCTTAGGAAGTGCAACATGACCCCACAGACACTGTAGTTTTGATAGGGATTCAAAAGAAGAACTACAATTCTCAGATTTCCCACTTCCTGGTTGGATTTTTCTCAGGTTTTTGCCTGCCATATGAGTTCTGTTATACTCACAGACATTCAAACAGTTTTAGAAACTTCAGTGTGTTCTCTAACCAAATCCACTAAAAATATGCATATCCTACCTTCTGAGTCTGTGTATGAGGCCGTTTTAATTTGGGCACATTTTTCATCCGAACGTGAAAATACTGCCCCCTATCCTTAACAGCCGAAGGGATATGGACCAAAGTACCCATGGTTCTGAGGGGACCACAACCCTCAGAAGTGTCCATATAGCACTCCCTATTCGGCCTGTGTAGTAACCACCAATGGCCTCTGATACCACACACACACCCTATAATGTCCTTGGAATGTCATTCAGACTCTAATGCACTAGACACCTTTCAAAGACCAGGCATTATTGACTATTATTGACTCACTGATCCAAATGTTATGAGGTGTAAAAGTGAGAGGTTTGGTTTGGGGTTGAGCAGGCAACATGAAGCAGAAGCAAACAAAGACTAGTAAAGTGAATGTATTTAATGTTCACAGTATAATGTGGAATGATCCAGTGCTATTATGGCAGTACTTTTCTCCTCAATATCAAAACATAAGGACAACAAACATTCACAAATAACCAAATCAACCAACAGAAAGAAAATATCTGCCTTGTGCGACGTCCACTGTGAATAAGGCATTGCTACTGTATTGCTGCTATCGCTATTAGCCCAGATAGCATATTTGGTTCATTGGAAGTTGTGGGAACCTACGTTTTTGGTTTCCCATTGGTTCTGGTAATAAAACCAAAAGTTTCCTAAACGTTAAAACTGGAAGTTATTAAACGTTCTGAGAATGGAAGTAAAAAATGTGCCTGTTCTTGGAATATTTTTTTAGTTTCCAGGGAGATTCTGAGAACATTTTTCTATGGTTCCCTAAAAGTTTTATTAACATTCTGAGATCAGAAATAGTAGGTTATTTGAAGATAAGACCCATGGAAATGCATTTATCATGTGAACACACAGATTTTTTTTATTGTGGCATGGCATCAATGAGATTCAAGCTGATGATCTTCTGCTCTCTATCCATGGAATTATTCCACTGAGCCACCAGGATGGAGCTACCATGATGTTTTTTTTTACTCATACAAAGCTGTTCATTTTAGTCTATTCAAACAGACCCTATTTCAAAGGAAACAAGCACTCATTAAGATCAGGTGTGGCCAATTAGTGGGCGCAGCCAACACACCTGAACACACTTAACAAGATAGAGAAGAGAGTTTTGTTGATGCTGAGAACAGAATGTATTTGTTTTTAAATAACATTCTTTGAATGTTTCTGTTTTCTTTCAGTTTTTATGGCAAGATTTCTTAATGTTCTGAGTTAATGACTTTAAATAGAACCATAATGAATCCTGTAGTAAATGTTATGCTGAAGTACTGAAATTGCCACAGAAGAATGTTGTTTCTTAACGTTCTCTGAACAAATTGAGAACATGACTGGATAGATCCATGAGGGAACCTGTGGGAGACTTTATGGGAAGGTTGTATAACCCAATCAAAACCAATAGTCACTACCGTTCTCTACTAAATGTATAACATTATGGTGTGTTAATTGTCTCAATAGAGGCTGACTATGGTTGTTATCATCATAGCTTCCCATTCTGTTTCAGGTAACTTATTGTTCCTGCTACTATAGCTCCTCTCTCTTCAGAGAGAGACTGTCTGGGACTTCCAGAGGGATCATGTTACATACAGGTAAAGATCACCTGCATTCATCAAGGTGAGGGTGTGATGCTACAGTATATATACTCAGTGTAGCTACTTCCTCCTGCTATAACAAAATTAATTCCCACACACGCAATAAACTGAAACTTTAAAAACTATGTCCCGCAATCAATCAACTACTTCTCCTAATAATGTATTGTAATTGATTGATTAACATGCCAGCAAGTTACTTCTGATGGTGAAACAGGTCCTGTCCTGTCCTGTCCATTCAGTGTGTTTTGAGGCTGACATGCCTCTCCAAGACACAAAGATGGTGAATGACATACTGTCACTGAGTAGTAACTATACCTGATACAGGAGATAGACATGGGTAAATTCACATTTTACTTGCAAAACATTGTTTTTTTGATGTCAAAGATGGGTTTGGTCCAGAAACAACCCTTAGCCACTACCCCCCGGCTAGCCACTTCATGGAGATCTGAAAGGATTGGACAGGTGTGTAAGCAATATGATTATAGCTACACCTTGCCTTTTGTTGGTGAAAGTGTTAGCATTGCCTATATGCATTTGGACAATTATCTAATTGTCACCTTTCCTCTTTGTCCTCCCCTTGGTCAATGTTATCTCCTTCTGTCTGAGGCATTAGTGTGGTTGATGTGGCTGATCCCTCTTCTCCTTGACCTTGTTCTAGTCTTTCTATGTCTTCCTCTCTTTCTTCTCCATTCTGAAGTGGTATTCCACTCTGACCATTTTCATTTGGACCATTTGTATTTGCTGGAGGGGGATAGATGAGTTTAGGGTGAGTTAGCAGGATTCAGACACACAAACAGCTAGTATGAGTAAATAAATGTAACCATAAGGACATGAATATTCCGTGGAACATCTACCTGCAGAATTGGGGACAGTGTAACGTAACCAATGTAACCCTCCTCTCTGTTCATCAGGAGGTGGTTGTGTTAAATGGTTCAACAGATTATGATGTCATCATCATAACTTACCTTTCGGCAGGTAATATATCACTGCTGCTATAATCGCTGCTGCTGCTATTATTATTATTATTATACCTGCGATTGCACCTGGACTCAGTCCATCTGAAACTGAAGGAGAAAATACAGAGTATCAGTTGTATTGTTTAATGTGATCCTGTGACTTACAGTGAGGGGAAACAGTAAAAGTAAACTTTGTACCATCAGATAGTTTATCAGGTGTGATCTGCAGGTAGGTGAGGATCAGGTGTGTGTCTCTGGCAGTAGAGAGTTCACAGCTGTAGGTCCCCTGGTGGACCATGGTTAACTTGTGGAGCTGAAGGCTGCCAGAGTCAGACAAACTCTGAACCTGCTCCTTCCACTGGTCGTCAACCTGCATCTGAGGTGTGCCATTGGTGTAGCTGGAGGTGAGGATGGTGACTATCTGGTTGAACCTCCAGGTGAGGTCAAAGGTCAGGAGGTCAGACTGAGAGACACTGCAGAGGATGGACACCTCACTGCTTGGAGAAGTCTGGACCGGATCTGAAATTATGTCATGAGAAACAGCCTTTTTAGCTTCATCTTTGTGTATTTTATCTCACAATGATGTCTTGTTTTTGTACAGTTTGCAGGCAGATAAATATATTGATTCATTGATTCATTGATGTATGAATTGATTGATTAATAGGTTGATTAATTGATTACCTTGCTGTTTCAGGGTTGTTGTCCTTTCTACTGTCCCAGAGGTCATGGTACAGATGTTGGTTCGGTCTCTGCTAAACTGTTTTGTGCTGGTGATGTCATAGAGGCTCCGGTCATCCACCTTGATGCTGGTGGAGTTCTGGATGGTTCCAGGGTCAAATGAAAGGTCAGAGGGGGGGTCAGTGGACCAGGTGAGTTTAGGCTCGGGGTAGATACCTGTAGAACTGCAGGTGATGATGTCATCTGATAATTGTATGTCCACCAAGCGGACTGGAGCTGCAACAAAGTAGACATTACACATGGAGCAGCCATGAAGTGATCATCATAGACAGACAGACAGACAGACAGACAGACAGACAGACAGACAGACAGACAGACAGACATTCCGTACCCTCCACTGCTATGTTAACGAAGGACTCCTTGTTGCCTTTAAGAGTGCTGGTGTAACACTTGTATCTGCCCTGGTCCTGGAGTGTGATCCCTCTCAGCAGTAGTGAAGCGTTTCCTTTGGGGATCTGGTCATTGAACAGGGCTGTTCTCCCTCTGTAAGGCTGGCTCTGCTGTTTGAGCTGATCTGTATTGTAGTAGTAGGAGTGGACGGTCAGGTCCTTGTCTTCTGGTTGCAGCCAGTGGATGACTTCCTCACTGCCATGCTGGAAGCTGCAGGGCAGGACACAATCCTCTGAGAACACACAGGTTACATGGATGTCTGCAAGTGAATAAACACACACATTAAATTAGCATCTGAACGAGAAGGGATTCATATACAGACTCCTATACTCCCCAATAGTCAGATACCTTGGTAAAGTGAGTAACCTGTTATTATTGTTAATATTAACCTGAGTCTAATCTGTCATTGTGGTCTTCCTCAGTCCTCCACCCGCCCCCCTCCACACCCAAAGCACCTAACCTCTAACTAAAATCACAGTCTAAAATTAAGACAGACCTGAATGACTACACTTCCTTCATGCCTCTAATCATACCACACAGCCATTCAGCAATCATTTACATTGATAAACCAGCTTAGCCTGTCCTGTCTGTTAAATTGAATCACTGATCTTCCATTAGTTGTTCAAACATATTCACAGGGAGACTTTCTTGAGACCTCATTGTCAATCACATGATCACATGATGATTCATCTGTATATCACTTTGACTTAGGGTGGAAGTGGACAAAGAGAATTACTCACAACAGGTCTGCTCTTGAAGTAAGTCATTCATGTTTCAGAGAAGCGTGTTTTACAGTTAAACTGATATGAGGTGATTCCAGTGAGTTGACATCAGTAAAACCCTGTCAGTCCTGTGTGATAACAACTTCCCTCCTCCCAGCTGATGCTAGCTCAGCACTTACTCAGCAACAGGAAATGGGAATTATGGTGTGGATTGTAATTCATGGACATGATACATTAATACATTGATACATTTTTCATTAGGGCAAATCAAGTGCCATTTTAAAGTGGAAATCACATTCTTTAGAAGCCTTTAAACTTGAATACACTAGAACTTTGCTTTTCCTACTGTGCAGGAAAATTCACAGCAACAAAAGAGTGATCAAATTAAGATCTTACATTTGTTGGAGATATTTTGGAATGTAATATTTTGAGTCACACAGAAGGTAAAGAGTGGCTCCCGAGTGGTGCTGTGGTCTAAGACACTGCCTATCGCTGAAAGAGGTGTCACTGCAGTACCTGGTTCAATCTAGGTAAAACTATAATTCAACGACGGATGAACTAAGACGATGGTTGTCACTCACCTCTCCCATCTGTGAATGTGGCAGTCCACAGTAGAATCACCACTGACAACATACCCCTTAATGTCGTGGAAACCAGACCCCAGGCCATCTCCACGGAGATCAGACCACAGGGTTATTGTTGTGGAAACGAGCTCCTCTCCCTCTTAAAGGATTGTAAAGTATCCTGTGCTTGTCATTACAGTTTTGTTGCTGATTATTCCTAAAAAGTGTATCCATCCAGGTAGTGAAGTGAGGAGTGTGCTGCTCCTTACACAAGTGCTTTTAACATTTGCCGAATAGGTGTAGGGCAAAGATTAGCGCATTGTGAAACATTTACAGAGTGGATATGGACTTTCTGCCCTAGACAAATGACCCCTTACCCCCTTGTGAAGTGCGACTGAGCTTGGTATTTATGACAAGGCAGCGACTGTGTTAAAGCAAAATGTCCGTACTGCTAGACTTGAATTCTTGTGCCGCTCTGCATACAAGCTAGCTAGCATCAACGTTAAGCCAAGTTCAAAGACATTAAAAGTTCCTTCATATATGCCACTCCTATGTAGGTATAATTCTGTGGGTCTAATTCAGATAATGCATGTCATGACAAGATGTCCAGCGTGTCAATCCAAGCTTCATGTAACTATCGTTTGCCCGCTCCATAGCAAGCTGCTCTTTCCTCACTGATTGGTGAAGTCATTTCATGTTCAGCTAAATGTAAAAAAAAAACTGATTTCAGAGGTTTAAAAATGAACAGAAAGAAACTAAATAAACCGTTACTTTTTAGGGTTTGAACCGGTTCAGAACTTTATTTAGCTGGTCGGAACAGTGAAATGGAACAACAAAAATAATGCTTCTGTTCGGAGCCAAACGATTAGAAAAGACTAAGTCTTGCCAACTAATTCCTGGATATAATTAATGTTCTTTCTTCAACATTCATTCATTTTGATTCATTTTAGTCAAACGTATCCTGGAGTAGTTTTGCCATACTTCTCACCACAGGTAGGTAAAAACAGAAACTCTAAAAGGCCAATATCAGCAAACTCCAGGTGAAGGAAGTCCCATGCAGTTATGCGTCCTAAATATTACAGTTCACTGCTGTAACTGTGGATCACTTTCAGGCCAGCTGATGGTGAGTAACTATTGTTGAGGGTCTGTCCTGGATACTGCAGTTAGTTGATGGTCTGTCCTGGATACTACAGTTAGTTGATGGCCTGTCCTGGATACTACAGTTAGTTGAGGGTCCTGGATACTACAGTTAGTTGATGGTCTGTCCTGGACACTACAGTTAGTTGATGGTCTGTCCTGGATACTACAGTTAGTTGATGGCCTGTCCTGGATACTAAAGTTAGTTGATGGTCTGTCCTGGATACTACAGTTAGTTGGTCTGTCCTGGATACTACAGTTAGTTGATGGTCTGTCCTGGATACTACAGTTAGTTGGTCTGTCCTGGATACTACAGTTAGTTGATGGTCTGTCCTGGATACTACAGTTAGTTGATGGTCTGTCCTGGATACTGCAGTTAGTTGATGGTCTGTCCTGGATACTACAGTTAGTTGATGGTCTGTCCTGCATACTACAGTTGGTTGATGGTCTGTCCTGGATACTACAGTTAGTTGAGGGTCTGTCCTGGATACTACACATACACTCCACAGTAAAGCTGGACTGTGACTTACCTTTCACTGGCTTCATCTCACTGGTTTCCACTGGTCTCTTTCTGGGCTTGGACTGGTTACCTGGTGACAGGAAAAGGGACATCAGGTACAGATAGGGTAAATGTAGAAGTATTTAAACCGTCATTTACCTGCAAGCTCATTCAGCCTTAGTTCTCTAAGTCAGTATTACTACACATTTGTGAATATAGACAGATGTTAGGTTTATTATTATAGTTAACCCTTTCCCCTGCCCATACTCCTTACCTCCGACTTTCAGATTTCCCAGAATTCCTGTGAGGGCGAGAGTCAGCATTGCTATCACCATGGCAAAGATACACCACGAGATGCCTGTTGATGTATCATACGCTTATCTACACACAGGTAACAGACACACAAGTAATATAACAGACGCATAGGTAACAGCAGATTTACAGGTAACAGCAGATTTACAGGTAACAGCAGATTTACAGGTAACAGGTGCACGGGTTACAGATAAAGGCAACAGAGACACGGGCAATATTCAGAGACTGTATACCCCTAACAGACACTCGTAGGTATGGTTAGTGTGTGTAGGTGTGAGTGTTCTCTCACCAGTGACAGCTGAGATGTTGACCCCGGTGTGTTCTGTGTGTGTGTTCTGGGTATAGGTCCCTGTGTGTTCCAGACTGACTGGGTTGATCAATTGCAGCGATCCGTCACCGAATGGAAGCCTGAGGACATCCAATCATGCACAGGCCTCCCAGGGTGTTGAGGCAGAACTGAGCTGTGATTGGCTGTCGTAGGTGAGGATGAGGGCCTCTTCGTTGTGATTTGTGAAACTCCAGGAAAGGCAGGTGACTACCTCTTGAAACTTGTTGAGAGAATAACAAGAGTGTGCAAAGCTGTCATCAAGTCAAAAGGTGGCTACATTGAAGAATCTAAAATATAAAATCTATTTTGATTTAACACTTTTTTTGGTTAATACATGATTCCATATGTGTTATTTTGTAGTTTTGATTTCTTCACTATTATTCTACAATGTAGAAAATAGTACAAATAATGAAAAACCCTTGAATGAGTAGGTGTGTCCCAACCTTTGACCGGTACTATATATACACACATCAACTGATCATACGTTGATAGAATAACTGTAACAAGCTAGGACAGTCGGACTGTGGGTGTGTCTACTGTTCTATTGACAGCTTGACTCACCCTCCACCCTGACGATGGCATTGGCTTTGTGCACGCCTGCAGAGGTATGCACGTGACACTTGTATCTGCCGTGGTCCCTGGGCCACACCCCGTCAGATGCAGCGATATGTTGCCACGGGAGACCAGGTGTGTGAGGACGGAGGTGCGGCCAGTGTACTGCTCATGCACAGTCAGCTCCCCTGCTCGCTGGAAGGAGTGGAAGGCACTTCCTGTTTGAGCCAGTTGACGACCTCATCACGGTCTGGCTGGAAGCTGCAGGGCAGGACACACTCCTCCAAGAACACACACCTCAAGTGTGTGTCTGTAAAGAGATCACACACACCTGTCATATACACCTCAGGGCCTATTGTATGTAAACTGATTCTACATCTGAGTGCATGCTTTTCCAGGAGCAAGGATGTTTGTTTTTGAGCAGGGTTGCCAGCTGTTGTTTTTAAGACACCCCTGAAGCATGTGGATTACTGGCAATTGTAGTGTAGCCTTGTGTTAGAGTCCGTAACACACATTTGTTGGCCGCTGATCTTTTCCAGTTGGAAAGGTGTTGCTTGAGGAAACAGTGTTGCGATTTTGACTGACTTGTATGTTTAACAGTCACATGTACATATATACTTGTGATTGTATTAATTATTTAAAACTGACTCACTGTTGTGTATCTAAAAAACAGAGATTTGCTTAGACCGGCGGCTCCCAAACTAGGGGTTTTGACCCCATGTGGGGTCGCCTGATATGAAAATGGGGTCGTGGGAGAATGTTTTAAAATCCTGAACAAAATAATTATAATACATATTTTTGTATATATCTTCTTTGTATGTCAACATCATTGTAAAGTGGTTAACCTTCAAAATCTAAATGAGAGTTATTGAAATATAAACGATAGAATTCAACGAGAGAGCGTCCTTAGATCATGGGAAAAGTTTGCTCTTGACTGTTGCACTTGAATCATTCCTACGGTGAATGGTAAGGCCTGCTACGCTATGAAACCACACACTATTACAGAGACTTTGATATTACCGGCAGCAATTGATATGGTGAAAACAATGTGTGGGGAGACAGAGGCACAGAAACTCACATCAATACCTTTGTCAGATAACACTGTTAAACAAATAATTCATGCTATTGCTTGTAATCAAGAGGAACTGACTGAACGACTCCAGAGCTTATGCTCTCCAAATGGACTTTGGCCGAGATGCACATGCATTGACTTGTGTTCGCTATACGCCGTGAGATGCTATTGTAATGTTTTACACGATCGAAAGTCTCTCAGCCTATTACACAATGTTATGCAAATGAGTTGCTTTATTATGTGAGGTGAAGTGAAAAGTGAAATCGAACAGCTGATCAAGCTGTCATGTGACTGAATGCGTTCACGTGTCATTACGGAGGAGTTTTGGTTCCTGACTCAGTACACTGCTGTCTCCCTCTGAACATTAATGCCGCGTCTTAATTAACTGGGAACTGGGAACTCGGAAATCGCTGGCTTCCGACTTCAGTGCGTTCAAAGCAAATGGGAAAATAAATAGTTTTGACTCAGAATTCCAACTCGGGAACTCAGGCCTGTTTCTAGAGCTCCGACTTTCCAACCTGATGATCACTGACGTCATGATTTTTCTGAGTTCCCAGTAGTCTTGAAAGCACCATCAGTGTTCTCGTCTGCATTAAAACCAAATATCGATCGAGGTTGGATGTGACAGCAGAGATGAGGTGCTCAATGTCGACCACGCACCCTGACTTTGAGAATCTCCGACACAACATGCATCAAGCACACCCAACTCATTAGTGGTGGTGAGATAAGAAACATTGTGTCAGACTACTTTGCAATTGACTGTCATAGTCCCACATTACAATTATGTGATGGTGAGTTAAGAAGATAACTAGAAATACTGTTACAATGTTCTTCAATTGACTGCCATAGCCCCAACTAGAAATACTGTTACAATGTTCTTCAATTGACTGCCATAGCCCCAAATAAAAAAGTTTACATTTTCTGTTAATTACATATTTTTTTAATTACATGGTTGGGGTCGTGAGAATTTTCAGTTATCAGAATGAGAAAACGTTTGGGAACTCATGGCCTAGACCCTATTGTATCTGCGTTCAGTCAGGAAAAGACATATGAATCCGAGGCTGTAAGGCCACTAGATGGCAATGTTTGGCTGTCTTTGACCTGATCCATCTCTGAGTAGGAGTTGCCCTTAGGCACAGATCTACGATCAGATTTCCCTTCCTAAAGTCTTATACTAAACCCTGAATGAGAATACAAAACTGACCTCAGAATCTCCAGAGGGACATTTATCTTTCACCAACATGAACACAAGTTCAGCACATGGTCCTGCAAGGTTGCAAGCCCCCTCCCAGAATCCAGGAGTCACTGGCCAGTCTCAAGCAGGACACACGGTATTAGACCAGTGTCTTCTGGTAACTGGCAGGTTGATGTGGAACCAAGAGATCAGGAGAAGGTTGCATTCACCTGTGGACAGTTGCCATGAATACCATGCAGGCTCTGTAATGCACCAGACAGCTTTCAGACACTGATGCAGTGTATCCTTGGAGACCAGGCGGTATTCACTAGATCTACTCACTGATCCAAATGTTAAGAGGTGGAAAACAGAGGTTGGAGTTGAGCAGGTATTATGTGGAATAATAAGGCTTGTATGAATCTTTTCTCATTAGGACAATAGGACAGCCTTTAAATTCACAGAAAATAATATAATTAACCAAAGTAAAGAAACCAATATAATTAACCAAAGTTAAGAAACCAATCAGTGTTATTTGACACAGCCTAGGTGAATCTTCTGTTGGTTTTAAGTCTCTGTTGGTCAGCATAGGAAACATATATTAGTCTGCTGCTATACGTTTGAATGTCCACTGTGAATAAGGTCCATTTTCACCTCTAGGTCAACCTTGATTCATGAGGCAGTGCAACAGTATTGCTGCTACGTTAGCTCTTCTCCTTGTTGTTCGTCAATATCTCCCCCTTTTTGTCCCCCATTCAGAAGTAGTTTTCCAAATGGACCGTTTTCATTAGCTGCGCAGAGAAAGATAGGTGGATAAGTCGGTTTCATTTAATCTCCTAAACAGAGTTAGATCACTGGATACAGACAACAGTCCTACAGTACCTGTGGTGGAGGCAGTTATCTCACATTCAGTTGCTGGTGACTTTATCTCTGTATAACCCAATCAAAACCAATAGCCAATATCATTCTAAATACAGAACATTATGGTGTGTTAAATGGCTCAATCGAGGCTGACTATGGTTGTTATCATCATAGCTTCCCATTCTGTTTCAGGTAACTTATTGTTCTGCTACTATAGCTCCTCTCTCTTCAGAGAGAGACTGTCTGGGACTTCCAGAGGGATCATGTTACATACAGGTAAAGATCACCTGCATTCATCAAGGTGAGGGTGTGATGCTACAGTAAATAAACTTTATCACAGTGTAGCTAGTTCCTCATCCCATAGCAAAATGCATGCATACACACACAATAAATGTAACTAAAACTTAAAAAACCATGTCCCACAATCAATCAACTTAATAATGTATTGTAATTGATTGATTAACATGCCAGTTACTTGTGATAATGAAACAGGTCCTGTCCTGTCCATTCAGTGTGTGTAAAAGCTGACAGGCTTATCCAAGACACAATGAAGTTGAATGAGACCATCCCATAGAACACTGACACATTTCTTCTCATATTCTTCTTTTTAAAGTCAAAGATGAGGCTGGTCCAGAAACAACCCCTGCTTGCCACTCCATATGGATCCTAAAGGAGTATGATTATAGCTTCACCTTGTCTTCTGTAGGTGTCATTTTAATAATTGTTTATAGTTATAGTTACTGAATTATTTCAGGTCTCAAGTGCCTAGGGTCTAAACCCGTAGTGGTTTGGTCATCATTGTATTGGCTAATCAATAATAGCCATTGTCTCTTTCTAAGAGAGACCATGACCCCATCCTGTAGAACACTGACACATTTCTTCTCACATTCTTCTTGACTTTGGACTCTGCTTACCCACCAGAGAGAGTTCTAGAATGTCATTTTTGTCTTACCCAAGATCAATGTTCTCTCCTTCTGTCTGAGGCACTAGTATGTCTGCTGTGGCTGACCCCTCTTCTCCTTGACCTTGTTCTTGTTGTCTTTCTATGTCTTCCTCTCTTTCTTCTTCCTGTTGAAAAACAAATGATAGTCCCACTAAGCCCAAACCAGATTGGATGGTGTATCTCCGCAGAATGCTGTGGTAGCCATGCTGGTAAAGTGTATCTTGAATTCGAAATAAATCACTGACAGTGTCACCAGCAAAGCACCCCCAAATAGGGCTATCTTCTGTATACCACCCATACCTTGTCACAACACAACTGATTGGCTCAAACGCATCAAGAAGGAAAGAAATTCCACAAATGTGCTTTTAACAAGGCACACCTGTTAACTGAAATGTATTCAAGGTGACTACCTCATGAAGCTGGTTGAAAGAATGCCAAGAGTGTGCAACGCTGTCATCAAGGCAAAGGGTGGCTATTTTGAAGAACCTTCGAATGGTGCTTACGTCCCCCGTTTATCCCAGTCTACCTCTAGGTGGACATTTAATTGTCACTGTGATAGTGGAGACGTATTGTACTACAGTTTATTATTGTACATGTAGACCTAAGTACATTAAAGTGGAAACCTGTCGTTGCTGTTCGCTTAAACTTAACTCAACAGTACTTACGTTTCTTGTCTTCTATTGCTGAACACAAAGTTGTTTCATTTGAATGGTTATAGCAATTTACATTTACATTACATTTTAGTCATTTAGCAGACGCTCTTATCCAGAGCGACTTACAGTAGTGAATGCATACATTTCATTTCATACATTTTTTATTCCCGTACTGGTCCCCTGTGGGAATCGAACCCACAACCCTGGTGTTGCAAACACCATGCTGTACCAACTGAGCCACACGGGCTCAAACGCATCCACACATTAATATTATGTATTTTACTCAACTTACAACAGGTGTTGGAATATCATTTAGATTAATTTTCTGGAAATTAAGTTTCAAGGTACTGTAATGTTGATTTACAGTGAGTTACTGTTGTTCATATACGGTACTGTAATATTTACAATACGTTACTGGTGCCTCATTTACAGTAATATACTGGCAATTAAGTGCCAATAAAATACTCTAAATTCACAGTACTTTGTTGGTAACTTAATTCCCAGTAATTTACTGTAAAATATACAATAAATTTCTTCCAGTTTAATTACATTATTGCCACCAGCCAGCAGTCTAAAAATGGCAGTATTGAGAGACCTTGTAGGCCCTATAGCTTCGTGAAATGTTAGACCTGAGAAAGTGACGACCAAAAATGCCTACCAATAAACATTTACCCATTAGCAAAAGCAAAGCCATGCCCTGGCACATTAGAAAGCTTATCATCGATTCGATAGACATGCAGCTGCATAGACGTTGCGATTTCAGCACTATGGACAGCGACCGGTGGTCTACTTGGTGGGGCCCAGAGAAACTGTTACGCCAGTGGCTAGAGATCACTATGGAATTGAGTTTGAGACAGAGACAGAGGGTAAAGACAGGTAAACTAAGACCGACTGTAATGATGGCTGTTGCTCACCTCCCCCCTCCATGGGTGTGGCAGTCCATAGCAGAATCACTACCGACACCAGACCCCTTCATGTCATGAGAACCTGAACTCTGGACATCTCCACGGAAACCAGGGTTATCGTCGTGGATACAAACTCCTCCCTGTCTTATTGCACTGTGTAGAATCTAGTACGATCATACAGCACTGAACGCTGCTTGTTGAATCTACATCCAGGATCCAAACAACCAGTTTAAGATGTAATACACATGAAGGCCAGTAGATGGAGATCTTGTCCCACTAACAAGTACTCCCTGTAACAGTCTCTCCTGGACACATTTCATCTCATTTCATTTAACTCCCCTCCTTTATTTAGGGGCTGGATGTCTTCATTACATTCATTAACCTGAAACATGGTGTTATATATCACCTATTGGTTTAGTGTTGGAGGAAAACATACATTACATCTGATACACACAGACAATATGTGACATGCGCGCACACACACACACACACTACACCCAATCCTACTGTCTAAAGGCCATTCTACAGCCAGTCAAGACCACTTGTTGGATAGTAGACATAGAAATGAATTTGCTTACGCATTAATCATGCAAACACATACATTTTTTGTGGCATGATGTCAGTGAGATTCAAAACATTGGTTAGTTCTCTGAATGTTACTAATGTTTTGTGTTTTAATGGAACATTTTCTTAATGTTGATTCAAGGCATTAGTATGGTTGATGTGGCTGACCCCTCTTCTCCTTGACCTTGTTCTAGTCTTTCTATGTCTTCCTCAGTTTCTTCTCCATTCTGAAGTGGTTTTACACTCTGACCATTTTCCTTTGGACCATTTGTATTTGCTGGAGGGGGATAGGTGAGTTTAGGGTGAGTTAGCAGGATTCAGACACACAAACAGCTAGTATGAATAAATAAATGTAACCATAAGGACATGAATATTCCATGGACGTCTACATGTGGCAGAGAGTGACTCTCCCTCTTCAGATGACCGTGTTGCTTCTGCATTGGGGCAGAATGCTACGAGATGGGAGACAGTAAAATTGCAGAAACTCAAAGCTGTTCATTAAAAGCCACCAATATAACCCTCCTCTCTGTTCATCAGGAGGTGGTTGTGTTAAATGGTTCAACAGATTATGTCATAACCTACCTTTCAGCCTGATACATATCCCTGCTGCTATAATCACTGCTGCTGCTGCTATTATTATACCAGTGATTGAACCTGGACTCAGTCCATCTGAAACTGAAGGAGAAAATACAGAGTATCAGTTGTATTGTTTAATGTGATCCTGTGACTTACAGTGAGGGGAAACGGTAAAAGTAAACTTTGTACCATCAGATAGTTTATCAGGTGTGATCTGCAGGTAGGTGAGGATCAGGTGTGTGTCTCTGGCAGTAGAGAGTTCACAGCTGTAGGTCCCCTGGTGGACCATGGTTAACTTGTGGAGCTGAAGGCTGCCAGAGTCAGACAAACTCCGAACCTGCTCCTTCCACTGGTCATCAACCTGCATCTGAGGTGTGCCATTGGTGTAGCTGGAGGTGAGGATGGTGACTATCTGGTTGAACCTCCAGGTGAGGTCAAAGGTCAGGAGGTCAGACAGAGACACTGCAGAGGATGGACAACTCACTGCTTGGAGAAGTCTGGACCGGATCTGAAATTATGTCATGAGAAATAGCCTTTATAGCTTGGTTTGACGTCTTGTTTTTGTACAGTTTGCATACAGATAAATATAATTTACTCATTGATTTATGAGTTTTTTGATTAATAGGTTGATCAATTGTTTACCTTGCTGTTTCAGGGTTGTTGTCCTTTCTACTGTCCCAGAGGTCACGGTACAGATGTTGGTTCGGTCTCTGCTAAACTGTTTTGTGCTGGTGATGTCATAGAGGCCCCGGTCATCCACCTTGATGCTGGTGGAGTTCTGGATGGTTCCAGGGTCAAATGAAAGGTCAGAGGGGGGGTCAGTGGACCAGGTGAGTTTATGCTCGGGGTAGATGCCTGTAGAACTGCACGTGATGATGTCATCTGATAACTGTATGTCCACCAAGCGGACTGGAGCTGCAACAAAGTAGACATTACACATGGAGCAGCCATGAAGTGATCATCATAGACAGACAGACAGACATTCCGTACCCTCCACTGCTCTGTTAACGAAGGACTCCTTGTTGTCTTTAATAGTGCTGGTGTAACACTTGTATCTGCCCTGGTCCTGGAGTGTGATCCCTCTCAGCAGTAGTGAAGCGTTTCCTTTGGGGATCTGGTCATTGAACAGGGCTGTTCTCCCTCTGTAAGGCTGGCTCTGCTGTTTGAGCTGATCTGTACTGTAGTAGTAGGAGTGGACGGTCAGGTCCTTGTCTTCTGGTTTCAGCCAGTGGATGACTTCCTCACTGTCAGGCTGGAAGCTGCAGGGCAGGACACAATCCTCTGAGAACACACAGGTTACATGGACGTCTGCAAGTGAATAAACACACACATTAAATTAGCATCTGGACATGAAGGGATTCATATACAGACTCCTATACTCCCCAATAGTCAGATACCTTGGTAAAGTGAGTAGGCCCTTTATTTATATCAGAGTGTTATTAAGCTGTTCTTATTGTTAATATTAACCTGAGTCTAATCTGTCATTGTGGTCTTCCTCGGTCCTCCACCAGCCCCCCTCCACACCCACAGCACCTAACCTCTAACTAAAATCACAATCTAAAGTAAAGACTCCAGTCAGACCTGAATGACTACACTTCCTTCATGCCTCTAATAACACCACATACCCATTCAGTAATCATTTACATTGATAAACCATCTTAGCCTGTCTTGTCTGTTGTTGAATCACTGATTCCTACTTTGAAGTTGTTCAAACAATCACAGAGAGACGTTGATTAGACCTCATTGTCAATCACATGACCTTTCATTTGTATAACACTTTGCTTTAGGGTGGAAGTGGCCAAAGATCACTACGCACAACAGGAGAAGTCTGCTCTTGAATTAAGTCATTCATGTTTCAGAGAAGCTTGTTTATTTTTCAGTTAAACTCATGAGGTGATTCCAGTGGGTTTATATCAGTAAAACCCTGTCAGTCCTGCTAGCTCAACACTTACTTTCAAACTGACCTAGGACTACAGATGTAGGATCTACACAGCCAGTTTGCTACATCAGTAAAAATAATCCTGCAGCAACAGGAAATGTGAATTATTATGTGGATTATAGTTAAGCCATTTTTGAAATTGAGTACACTAAAGCTTTGCATTTCCTACTGTGCAAGAAAATTCACAGCAACAAAAGAGTGATCAAATTAAGATCCTACATCTATTGGAGTTATTTTGGAATATAATTCTTTGAGACAGACAGAAGGTAACGACAGATGAACTAAGACAGACTGATGGTTGTTACTCACCTTCCCCATCTGTGGATGTGACAGTCCACAGCAGAATCACCATCAACATCAGACCCCTTAATGTCATGGAAACCAGAACCCAGGCCATCTCCACAGAGACCAGACCACAGGTTTATCGTTGTGGAAACAAACTCCTCTCCCTCTTAATGGATTGTAAAGAATACAGTACCTGTGCTTGTCATTCAGTTTCTTTACTATTGGCCATATAATTGTAGGGCAAAGTGTATTGCATTGTAAAACATTTACACATTAGATAGGGACTTTCTGCTCTAGACAAACACTGTGAAGTTGTGACTGAGCTTGGTTTGCAAGACAAAGCAGCGACTGTGCTAAAGCAAAATGTCATGGATAGACTGCAAGGCCAGCAGATAATGACTGAAAAAGCTCAGTGAATCTGTCTGACTATGTAACATTTAACTGGTTGGCCGATTAGATCTTTAAAGTCTGTATGAATGACATGACAATGAATTGGCCTCCCCTCCACATACTCTCCACGGATATCCACCAAGGATATGGTTGCCAACTATTTCCTAGATATAAAGTTCTTCAACATTCATTACTTAGATTTATTTTTGTCAAACATTTTTTTTTAAATCTCCTGGAGTAGTTTTGACATACTGCTCACCACAGGTAGGTAAAAACAGACAATCTCTAAAAAGGCCAATATCAGTGAAGGAAGTCCCTTGCAGTTATGTGTCCTAAATATTACAGTTCACTGCTGTAACTGTGGATCACTTTCAGGCCAGCTGATGGTGAGTAACGTCAGTCCTGCCAGGTCTCATCCCAAGGCCTCAGGCAGACCTACTCATTGAACTGCTGCTCCATCCACCAGCTGTGTAGGTCATGCAGTCTCTGGCATGGCCGAGGGAACATGTTAGGGGGTGAGGATGTTGACATTTGTCGACAAGGTCTCTCCTGTGGTAAGGGGACTGCTCTCAGACAAGCCTCTCTCATTGGCAGTGGTTTCTGGGATAAGAGACAATATGGGAGGGAGGATTACTCACCAAACAGAAGTACACACATCATACACTAGTTAACATGCCGTCAAGGCTAAGTCTAGCAGTACGGATGTTTACGTTTCGGTTGGAACCAAAATTATTTTCTAATCGTTTCACTCTGAACAGAACCATTATTTTTGTTCTTGTTCCGTTCCACTGTTCCGACCAAAAAAATAAAGTTCTGAACCGGTTCAAACCCTAAAACACTAACGGTTTATATCGTTTCTTTGTTGTCACATTTACCCCTGCTCCTCCCCTAACCCCAGTCCTGGGATTCATCATTACGCACACCTGGCATCCATCATTACGCACACCTGGCATCCATCATTACGCACACCTGGCATCCATCATTACGCACACCTGGCATCCATCATTACGCGCATCTGCAGATCATTATGATTCACACCATTACCTTCCTCATTACCTCCCCTTTATCTGTCCCTCCCTTATGTTCATTCCTCAGGTGGTTTTGTTCCTACTATATCGCCACTGTTACGCTGTCTCGTTTCATGTTTGATTAAACGTTTCACCTGCTTCTCGACTCACAGCATCATTGTTACAGAATACTGACTCACAAAACTATGGAAGCAGCAGGAGAATCAAATGTCTCTGACGGTCGACGAACAAGCTTATCTTCTACGTCAACACCATGACCAGCTGGCACAACTGGGGACGGCTATGAGGAGGTACTTCGCAGTTTGCAACGTCTAGAACAACCCCTAGAGGCGTTGGCTTCGACTAGCGGAGGATACTTTTTAACCAGTCAAGCCAGCACAACAACCCATTCAGCAACCCGCTCAGGTTAGCGAGCGGGACCGTCTGCTGACCTGGGCGCACACAGCTGTCGCCGCTTCACATCCAGGTATTTCACACTATCCAGTCCATCTCTGGGAAATACTGGCGGCCCACGATAGCGCAGGACGTCACTCACTATGTCAACTCCTGCTCCGTATGTGCTCAAACCAAGTCTTCCCGGAACGCTCCAGCAGGGAAGCTCCTGCCGCTTCCCATGCCCGAGCAACCCTGGTCACATCTATCCATTGACTTTAACCAATCTCTCCTCTGATGGTTTCATCACCATTTTGGTGGTGGTCAATAGATTTTCTAAGTCCGTTTTAATCCCTCTTCCTGGTCTCCCCACTGCTCTCCAGGTCACTGAGGCACTATTCCAGCAGGTCTTCTGGCATTATGGCCTTCCGGAGGACATCGTCCCCGACCGTTGCCCCCAATTCACATAATGAGTATGGAGGGCCTTTCTGGAGAAGCTCGGGGTCATGGTCAGCCTCAATTCCGGGTACCGGCCTCAGTCCAACGGGCAGGTGGAAAGGATGAACCAGGATCTGGGGAGGTTCCTGAGGAGTCACTGTCAGGACTGGCAGGGTGAGTGGGCATGATTCCTTCCATGGGCAGAGTATGCCCAGAACTAGCTACATCACTCCTCCACTGGGTTGACCCCCTTGTAGTGTGTTCTGGTTTTTCAGCCAGCTCTGGCTCTGTGGACCCCGAGCCAGACCGACGCTCCTGCGGTTGATGAGTGGTTTGACGCCGTCCACCGTCAAAAGGAACAGGCAGATTGCCACTGCAGTGAGACCCCTGTGTTCCACTCTGGGATCACGTCTGGCTTCTACCAGGAACCTCCCACTCTGCCTGCCCTGCAAGAAACTGAGCCCCCAGTTTGTGGGGACATTCAAGCTTCTCCGGAGGGTCAACGAGGTGACGTATAAGTGACTGGGAAGCTGTAACCTATCTCACTCTTCATGTTTCCCTTCTCATGTCGGTGGCTCCTGTTCCACTAGCTGACGCTGTCATCGTCCCCCCCCCCCCCCCCCCCCAGACATAGAGGGGAGTCCGGCGTATGTTGTCAGATCCCTACTGAACTACCGGCGTCGTGGGGGTCGGCTACAGTCACTGGTGGATTGGGAGGGGTATGGCCCAGAGGAGCGGTGTCGGGTTCCAGTGGAGGACATTCTGGACATCATCTGTGACTTCCACCTTTGCCGCCCAGACCAACCTGGGGGGGGGGGGGGGGGTACTGTCATGTCTACTGCTGTTTCTCCCGTTCGTCGCCGGAGTACTAACCACCAGTCCTGGGATTCATCATTACGTACAGCTGCTGATCATTATGATTCACACCTGGACTCCATTACCTCCCCTTTATCTGTCCCTCGTTCATTCCTCAGTCGGTATTGTTCATGCTATGTTGCCCCATACACTGTCTCGTTTCATGTTTAAGAAAACAAACGTTGTACCTGCTTCTCGACTCACAGCATCATCGTTACGTTTATGTTCCTTTTTAAACTTCAATATGTTTTTTTTACATTTAGCTGAACATGAAATTACTTCACAAATAAGTGTGAGAAGAGTAGCTTGCTAACACACAGCTTGCACACACTGGCAAAGATACTCATCTGGCAGGCAGACACTGGAATACGTTTCTGAGTGACCAAGGGAGGGCTTTGTACAGTATATGCACTTTGTTTTTTGGGGGGACTGGGAAAAAAAAATGCACAGAATGTAAAAACTTTATTAACCGGTTCCCATGCTTTTAAATAACAGTTGTCTTCCGGAACAGTACAGATCACTTGTTACAGGTTCTGATTCTGTTCCTCTAAATATTGTGTTCTTTTTTTGGTTCTGTGAACCAGTTCCAACCCCTGGTGTAAATGCCTCCTCTAGCTCTACAGGTACATTGGATTATGCTACACAGGCTTCTAGATATAACAATACTCCTGATTTTAAGTATTCACTCTGTTCTGACCACCATACTCCTACCAAGTGTTCTTCATGATCCTCTTACACCTTCTTGTGGTCTGTCCTGGATACTACAGTTAGTTGATGATCTGTCCTGGATACTACAGTTAGTTGATGGCCTGTCCTGGATACTATTGTTAAGGGTCTGTCCTGGATACTACAGTTGGTTGAGGGTCTGTCCTGGATACTACAATTAGTTGAGGGTCTGTCCTGGATACTACACATACACTCCACAGTAAAGCTGGACTGTGACTTACCTTTCACTGGCTTCATCTCACTGGTTTCCTCTGGTCTCTTTCTGGGCTTGGACTGGTTACCTGGTGACAGGAAAAGGGACATCAGGTACAGAGAGTAAATGTAGAAGTATTTAAACCATAATTTACCTGCAAGCTCATTCAGCCTTAGTTCTCTCAGTATTACTACACATTTGTGATTATAGACAGAATGTTGGGTTAACTATAATAATAAACCTTTCCCCCTGCCCATACTCCTTACCTCTGACTTTAAGATATCCCAGAATTCCTGTGAGGGCGAGAGCCAGCACTGCTATCACCACGGCAAAGATCCACCACCGAGACTCCTCTTGACTTCGCATACGCTCACCTACACACAGATAAAATACACACACACACTGATTCTGTACCTTATTGACTCTGCCCTGGATTACGGACCTCTGCCTGCCTTTGACCTGCCCCCTGTTTGGGTCAATAAATGTCTGTGACTCTAGCTGTCTGCATCTGGGTCTTATCCTGATACACACAGGTAACAGACACACAGTATCTCTCTCTCTCTCTCTCTCTCTCTCTCTCTCTCTCTCTCTCTCTCTCTCTCTCTCTCTCTCTCTCTCTCTCTCTCTCTCTCTCTCTCTCTCTCTCTCTCTCTCTCTCTCTCTCTCTCTCTCTCTCTCTCTCTCTCTCTCTCTCTCATATCAATGGAGTAGAAGGGAAGGATACCTGTTGTATTCGGCGCATGTGACAAATACAATTTTATTTGATTTAGTGTGTGTAGGTGTGAGTGTTCTCTCACCAGTGACAGCTGAGATGTTGACCCCGGTGTGTTCTGTGTGTGTGTTCTGGGGGGAAGAGTAAACACAGGTATAGGTCCCTGTGTGTTCCAGACTGACTGGGTTGACCAATTGCAGCGATCCGTCACCGAGCGGAACTTTGAGGACGTCCAATCTTGCACAGGCCTCCCAGGGTGCTGAGGCAGAACTGAGCTGGGATTGGCTGTCGTAGGTGAGGATGAGGGCCTCTTCGTTGTGATTTGTGAAACTCCAGGAGAGGGAGGATTTAGGCTGGTAGTGTGGGGCATGGCAAGGAATGGTCAGATCCTTCCCTTCTACTCCATTGATCTCTGAGAGAGAGAGAGAGAGAGAGAGAGAGAGAGAGAGAGAGAGAGAGAGAGAGAGAGAGATATTACAAAAAGCTTTTAAAGTTTTACAAAACAGTGTATGTGAGTGTGTAATACCTCTTTCTCTGAGTGAAGCGGTCCAGGTCTGTGATCCATAGGAGGAGTTGACAGTACAGATGTAGGTGAGCTCTGATTGGCTGTTCAGCCTCCTCAGCCGGCTCTCCACCGCATACAGCCCCTGTCGGTCAGCCAGTTTACGCGTTATTGGTCGAAGTGGTTGGGCGGTGGGCGGGTCAGTTGCCCAGGCAACGTGAGGGGCGGGGTAGACGTGTCGAGTGGTACACTTCACCTCTTCATAGCCACTTAGTCTGGACAACTCCAGAGACAGGGCCCGGATGGGCGCTACATACACACACACACACACACACACATACACGCCAACTGATCATACATTGATAGAACATTGACAGTCACTGTGGTTGTGTCTACCATTCGATTGACAGCTTGACTCACCCTCCACCCTGACGATGACATGGGCTTCGTGCACGCCTGCAGAGGTACGCACGTGACACTTGTATCTGCCGCGGTCCCTGGGGCCACACCCCCTCAGGTGCAGCGATGCGTTACCACGGGAGACCAGGTGTGTGAAGAGGGAGGTGCGGCCAGCGTACTGCTCATGCTCACTCCACTCCCCTCCTCTCTGGAAGGAGTGGACAGGCACTTCCTGTTTGAGCCAGCGGATGACCTCATCACTGTCTGGCTGGAAGCTGCAGGGCAGGACACAGTCTTCCAAGAACACACACGTCACATGAGCATCTGTAAAGAGACCACACACACCTGTCAATACATCTTAGGGCCTATTGGCAATCAGAGGAATTCAGTCAAGTAAACCTGCATTGCATTCATATAAACACCATGTGGTGGAGTGAAACCACAGTGGCTCACTGTACAAACAACAGACTCCTCTTTCTTTCTTTGTGTGTGTGTGTGTGTGTGTGTGTGTGTGTGTGTGTGTGTGTACCTGAACACATCTCCAACCAACTAAAACAAACATGGTACGCTGATCATTCTTGGCTTTTATTAAATGCAACCAAGCGTGATGTTGCGTACTCCTATCAGACACACACACCTCCCGATGTGCTACGTGTCACAATTCTTACTCAGCTCTTTGAGTCATCTCACCTGCCTGCTTACCACAACCTTTAACCTTTAACCGTTATTGATCATTGAACACAGGGTTAGTCAACTTTCTTCCTGGAGAACAGCAGGTACTTCAGCTTTTTGAGTTGACCTTTTTTTGCTTTAGAACTGGCCAAGTAGGGGAAATTGAACCAATCGCTGATTGATTAATTATCTCAGTTAGAGAGGTAATTAGTAAAGTCAGGTGTGGTGGAGCAGTTCCATCTGGGAACCAGGCTACAAGATCTCACACGGTCTGATACGGTCTGACTTCAGTATTCAAAGTTTGTCCAGGGAAAGTGTGGGGGGGTGAACATCGTGTTTTGAGGGTTAAGTTTAGGCATTCATTCCGATTGGTTAAGCTAAGGTTTAAGGTTTGGTATAGGGTAAAAATAAAATAAATATAAAATGTGTGCCGAGCGCTGGGATTGAACCTGTGGTCTTCAGAGCTGGAGCTCATGATTGGGTAGAGTAGCACTGGGATTGAACCTGGGATCTTGGAAGCTGGAGCACGCGTCGTATGCCCATTCGCCATCTCCATCCATAATGCCCTAGCAAGCAGCGGACCTACTTGATCATAAGTGCTCACTGTTGCCCCTAGTGGCCATCTCCTGACATCCTGGGGACCTGGAATACTGCACTGGTCTGGTGTGACCTGGCTGCTACAGGATCAGGGTTCTAACCACCAGCTCTAACCAACCAGTTACCAAATCGCCTAAACTCACCATGTCAATCTGGGCCAATCAGAGGCAGTCTCACCTGGGGTTGTAGTCTGAGTTGAGGTGCTGATCCACAGAAGGAGACAGGTCCAGGTGTATGTCACTGCCATGTCAATCTCTCTCACACACGTGTACACACGTGCACATACTCACAAAAACACACATCCAGAGACAGTGACACACACGTCCGTCCAATCTTCACTTCTGTGGTCCCCGTCTCTTCCTCGAGGTTTATCTTCCTCCACGAGCCTCTCTCTCGTTGTCCTGTGTGTCTCTCTTCTCTTTGTAGTGTAGAAACACACACACATTCAGAGCTAATGAGAGACATGCGGTGTGGTAGCAATAACGTGACAGGACATGTTCAGGAGGCTGTGGCTAATAGAGTTTGATCTCCTAATTGGGGGGTGGAGGGGGGGGGTGCTAAGAGAGACATCTAGCTGAGGTTTCCTTTCTTCTCCCCTCCCTCCATGTCTTCCTGTGTGTGTTTCCCCTCTCTTTCCTTATCATATCTTATCTCTCTTTACTCATATCTTATCTCTCTCTTTCTTAATCATATCTATTTCTTTCCTCATATCTTATACCTCTCTTTCCTTATCATATCTTATCTCTCTTTCCTTATCATATCTTATCTCGCTCTTTCTTTATGTGATAGTTCAAGATGTAGTGTAGAGCATGACAGAGCAGAAGAGAATAGGAGAAGAGAAGGGAAGCGAAGAGAGGAGATGAGAGTAGGTCACATCTGCTACATATTCTACAGTCTATTCACTGTAATGTAAGAGTTCCAAATCATCTTTATTCAATCACATCAAAACACACACACACCCACACACAAACACAAACACACTCTCACGCACCTACAAACACACACGCACACACACACACACACACACACACCATACATGAGATAGATCACAGGGCAGAGAAAACACAGGACCGAGGGCAGAGCAGCACATGGAAAAAGTTAGAGTGAGGTTAGACATCAAACAGGATAATCACACACTCATGGAGTCATTATCATCTGGTGCAGTATTTGTCTTCTCTGCTCCTCCTCTCGCGCACCGTTGCACACTTTTGTTCTAGCTCCCCACACGGGCACATTCAACTAATCACGAGCTTGATGATTTGTTGATTAGCTGAATCAGGTGTGGTAGTGAAGGGTTACAACAAAAAGGTATATCCTTGGAGATACCAGAATTTAAAAAACCAACACTGACCTAGTGTAGAGCAATAACGTCCCAGAGCTAACAGAAATAACTCTATGTTTCCCTGTTCATAAAGCAGATACTCTTGACATGGCCATACTGACTTGATAGCTAACAGAAATAACTCTGTTTCCCTGTTCATAAAGCAGATACTCTTGACATGGCCATACTGACTTGATAGCTAACAGAAATAACTCTATGTTTCCCTGTTCATAAAGCAGATACTCTTGACATGGCCATACTGACTTGATAGCTAACAGCAGTCATCTGTAGCTTACTGTATAAGGTGCTGATCAGTTATTGATCGTGGTGGGTGGAAAACACCCCTGGTGTTTGCTCTAGTCAGGATTGTAAGGGTTAGTTTAAGGAATGGACTACATGACTGAATCCCCATACAAGTTTTCATACAAAATGTAATAATAGTATTTGGTATTGGTATTTTATTAGGATCCCCATTAGCTGTTGCAAAAGCAGCAGCTACTCTTCCTGGGGTCCACACAAAACATGAAACATGACATAATACAGAACATTAATAGACAAGAACAGCTCAAGGACAGAACTACGTCAATAAAAATCAAATAAGTATAGAGATAATACAAGTCTATGAAGCGTGTGTGTGTTCAGTGCCCTGTGGTATATGGCTCTCTAGTGATGAAGATAAAGTTATCTTCTAGAAAATGGAGAGAATAAGAAAATGAAAAGCAGACTTACGTGAGTTCCACGTCAAGCAGAGCGAGACAAAATGAGGGAGATGTGAGAGAGGAGAGAGAGAGCTGCTCCCTACTTCTTTTGAAAGTGAGGAGTTTGACTGGACTAACAGGTTTCTTAGAGAACACTTGCACGCACACGTGCGAGAACACACACCAGCCCCCTCTCTTTCCTCTCTTACACACTCACACCACACACACACACATTTCCCAATGTCCTGAAGGAGAGTCAGGGGGGTAATTACACACACACCCCTCTGGATGGGCGGAGTTAGAGGGGCGAAAAACACAAACCCATTAGAGAGAAGTCAAGTACTGATTTGGTCATACAGTGGATATACAGTGCCTTCAGAATGTGTTCATACCCCAAGACTTATTCCGCATTTTGTTGTGTTACAGCCTGAATTACATCACCCATCTACACACAATAACCCATAATGACAAATTGAAAACATGTTTTTAGAAATGTTAGCAAATGTATTGAAAATTAAATACAGAAATATCTCATTTACATATTGTAAGTATTCACACCACCGAGTCAATACATTGTAGATACGCCTTTGGTGGCGATTACAGCTTTGAGTTGTCTTGGGTATGTCTGTATCAGCTTTGAGTCGTCTTGGGTATGTCTGTATCAGCTTTGCACATCTGGATTTGGGGATTTTCCCCCGTTCTTCCTTCCAGATTTTCTCAAACTCTGTTAATGGGTTAGATGGGGAGCGGTGGTGAACAGCAATCTTCACATTTTTCCACAGATTTTTAATAGGATTGAAGTCTGGGCTTTGGCTGGGACACTCAAGGACTTTAACATTCTTATTCTGAAGCCATTCCAGCGTTGCTTTGGCTGTATGCTTTGGGTCATTGTCCTGTTGGAATGTAAATCTTCACCCCAGTCTAAGGTTGTTTGCACTCTGAAGCAGGTTCTCATCAAGGATTTGCCTGCATTTGGCTCCATTCATTGTTCCCTCTATCCTTACCAGTCTCCCAGTCTCTGCTGCTTAAAAGCTTCCCCATAGCATGATGCTGCCACCACCATGCTTCACGATAGGAATGTGTTAGACGGGTGATGAGTTTTGCCTAATTTTCTCCAGACATAGCACTTTGCATTCAAGCCAAAGAATTACATTTTTGGCTCATTAGACCACAGAATCTTTTGCCTTATGCTCTCAGTCTTTCACGTGCCTTTTTGCAAAGTCCAGGCATGCTGTCATCTGCCTTTTTCTCAGGAGTGGCTTCCGTGTGGCCACTCTCCCATAAAGATCGGTGAAGTGCTGTAGAGACTGTTGTCCTTCTGGCAGGTTCTCAGCCAAGGAACTCTGCAGTTCTGTCAGAGTGGTCATTGGATTCTTGGTCAACTCCCTGACCAAGGTCCTTCGGTTGCTCAGTTTGATCGGACGGACAGCTCACGGCAGAATCTGGGTAGTTCCATATTTTTTTCAATTTACCAATGATGGAGACCACTTTGATCTTGGAAACTTTCAACACTCTAGAAATTGTTTAATACCATTCCCCAGATATATGCCTCATCACAATTCTATCTTGGAGATCTACGGAGGGTTCCTTTGACATCATGGTACAGTTTCTGCTCGGACATGCACTGTCAACTGTGGGACCTTACAGTATATAGACACGCTTGTTTCTTTCTAAATCATGTCCAAACAATTGAATTGGCCACAGGTGGAATTCAATCAAGTTCAATCAAGAAACATCTCAAGGATGATCAATGGAAACAGGATGCACCTGAGCTCATTTTCGAGTTTCATAGCAAAGGGTCTGAATACTTATGTAAAGAAGGAATTTCTGTTTTTTATTTAATACATTTGCAAACATTTCAAAAAACCTTTTTTCACTTGTCAATATGGGGTGTTGTGTACATTTCTGAGGATTTTTATTTTATTTAATCCATTTTAGAATAAGACTGTAGCATAACAAAATGGGGTCTGAATACTTTCCCGAAGGCACTGTATATACATATATAAACTCAGCAAAAAAAGAAACGTCCTCTCACTGTCAACTGCGTTTATTTTCAGCAAACTCATTGCAAAGGGTCTGAATACTTACGTAAATAAGGTATTTAAAGAAAATCTAAATTCAATACATTTGCAAAGATTACTAAAACCTGTTTTCTCTTTGTCATTATGGAGTATTGTGTGATGAGGAAAAACAAATATTTAATACATTTTAGAATAAGACTGTAACGTAACAAAATGTGGAACAAGTCAAGGTGTCTGAATACTTTCCCGAATGCACTGTACAATGGGCATTCATGCATGTACACACATAACCCCCATACCCCCTGTAACCCTATACATTCTGTCATTCTTACCCCCTGACCTGCGTTTCAACTGGCTTCTGGCTACATCAGTCTTCATTAAGTTACGGAATGCGGTAAGGAATCTGTAGTGATTCTAGGGAGTAGCTGATTACCCAAATCAGGCAGTGTGTGTATGTGGGAAGGCTGTTGCAGAAACCGCAGGCAGTGTTTCTCCAATCACACCCTACAATTACAGGCTTATTAAAGAGACACATCACTCAACTATTGCAGGGTGTGTGTGTGTGTGTGTGTTTATAATGTGTGTTGTCTTTCCAGGCCTATAGACCATAAGCTGAAGAGGCAGGACAGCACCAAGTCTCTACTCATCAAGACTGAACGGCTGCTGAGGATCGAGGAACACAACTTCGCTACGAGACCTGGCTTTGGAGGTCAGAAACACACATGTGCCACATACACAGGAAACACCTCCATCTCTGTTGGCAGGTTGACATTTATTGGGATGAGTCTTGTCCTGGAGGCAGAACTAAACTAAACGATTCCGCTAGGTAGGCCAGCTGCAACGTCAAAATGGGCTATATTGTAAAAATGTATGAAAACCAAACTGTGCTTTTTGGTCTTCATTTAAGGTTAGGGTTTTGCAGAGCTGCCTCCAGAAGAAGATCCATGACGAAAAACGCTAACCTGCTCTTATGTCTCCCAATAAAACTAATCCAATCAGTCAATCTCTGTCCCCCTTTGATGATGCATGCAATAGCTGCGTTATGAGAGGATGTGCTGGCCAATGAGTTTCTTAGACATTGACCACATCGCTCCCAAACCAACACTGGCTCACATTATACTCACTGTGTGTGTGTGTGTGTGTGTGTGTGTGTGTGTGTGTGTGTGTGTGTGTGTGTGTGTGTGTGTGTGTGTGTGTGTGTGTGTGTGTGTGTGTGTGTGTGTGTGTGTGAGAGAGAGAGAGAGAGAGAGAGAGAGAGAGAGAGAGAGAGAGAGAGAGAGAGAGAATCTTGTCTTTGTCTGGAACCAAAAGAGAGAGCAAAGCTACCAACAAGTCAGACTATTCAGAAAAATGAACACGACTGTTCACCAGCTAATATTTTCTTCTTACCATCTCTGTGTTTTCATGGAGAGGGTTGACTAGTTAATAAGGCTGTAACTTTTATATAGACATGTTTATTCTGATGGTTAATGAGTCACTGTGTAATCGGAGGAAGCAGATATTTGTGTGTGGTTTGTTTAATTGTGAGGTTAATTTAATGAAATGTGTATTGGTCTGAAAGGCTGCTGACATTCCGAGAAGATCAACATACTTCACACCCACTAAAAATTAATACATAAACACACACATGTTAACAAAGACACACACACACTTCGCTAAGACACACACTCTCCTAGCATACCACAGCCTCACACCCCTTCCGCTCTAAACCACGTCCAGATGGTGTAAACAGTGTCCACATCCAGCCAGCAGTGTGCATGTGTGTGTGTGTGACAGAGAAAGAGCGCTGATCCTCTTTTCATTTGGTATTGTCTTGTCTGGTTCCAATCCCATTCATTACATGTTGTGTTTTTAACCCTCTGTTCCCCCTCATTGTCCTTGTCGGTGATTGATTGTTTGTAAGCTATGTGTATGTAACGGCCGTCGGGAGAGAGAGTAGACCAAGGCGCAGCGGAGTTAGTGTTCATCATAGTCATTTAATTAACGTAAGAACACGATACAAAAAACAAGAAAACCGACAGCCAAAACAGTCCTGTCAGGTGCGGAACGGAACAGAAACAATTACCCACAAAACCCCAACGGAAAAACAGGCACTTATGTGTGACTCCCAATCAGCAACAACCAACAACAGCTGTGCCTGATTGGAAGCCACACGGCCAAAATCAATGAAACAGACAACATAGAAAATGAACATAGAACACCCACCCAATGTAACACCCTGGCCTAACCAAAATAAAGAACAAAAAACCCCTCTCTATGGCCAGGGCGTTACAGTACCCCCCCCCCCCCCCCCCCCCCCCCCCCCCAAGGTGCGGACTCCGGCCGCAAAACCTGACTCTGAAAGGGAGGGTCCTGGTGGGCCTTCTTACGGCGGCGGCTCAGGTGCGGGACGTGGCCTCCGCTCCACCCTCGGCGTTGCCCACTTAGGTAGCGCCCCTGGCCGCGCCGGAGGACTGGTGGGCGACCTTGGTTGCGCCCGCCTGGCGGGCGGCGATGGCTGCTCTGGCCCAGGATTCACCAGGCTGGGGAGACATGAAGGAGGCCTGGCCCTGGGCGCAGGCACAGGACTCACCAGGCTGGCAGGCGGCTCTGGCGGCGCTGGACAGGCGGGCGGTTCTGGCGGCTCCGGACAGGCGGGCGGCTCTGGCGGCTCCGGACAGGCGGGCGGCTCTGGCGGCTCCGGACAGGCGGGCGGCTCTGGCAGCTCCGGACAGGCGGGCGGCTCTGGCGGCTCCGGACAGGCGGGCGGCTCTGGCAGCTCCGGACAGGCGGGCGGCTCTGGCGGCTCCGGACAGGCGGGCGGCTCTGGCAGCTCCGGACAGGCGGGCGGCTCTGGCGGCTCCGGACTGGTGGGGGGCTCTGGCGGCTCCGGACTGGCGGGCGGCTCTGGCGGCTCCGGACTGGCGGGCGGCTCTGACGGCTCCGGACTGACCAGGATGGGGAGACCCTCTGGAGGCCTGGTCCTGGGAGGAGGCACAGGACGGACCAGGATGGTGAGACCCACTGGTGGCCTGGTCCTAGGAGGAGGCACAGGACGGACCAGGATGGGGGGACCCACTGGAGGCCTGGTCCTAGGAGGAGGCACAGGATAAACCGGGCTGTGGGGGAGCACTGGAGTTCTAGTATGGACGCTCTTTACCCACACTCCAGGCTGAATGCCCACTTTGGCCCGGAACGGGCGGAGCGCAGGCATTGGGCGAACTGGGCCCTCCCAGCACTCTGGAGACACAGTGCGCAGCGCCGGCGCAGGATAAACTGGACCGAGGAGGTGCACTGGAGACCAGACGCACTGAGCTGGCACCATCCGCCCTGGCTCGATGCCTGCACTCGCATGGCACTTGCAGGGGGCTGGCCTATAGCGCACCGGGCTATGCACGCGCACTGGAGACACCGTGCGCTTTACCGCATAACACGGTGCCTGACCAGTACTGCGCTGCCTGCCTTAAGCACAGGGAGTTGGCCCAGAATTCCTTCCTGGTTCTGCTACACTCCCCGTGTGCCCTCCCTAAAAAATGTTTTGGGGCTGCCTCTCGTGCCTGTTGCGCTCCCTCGCTTCGTACCAGCGCCTCTCAGCTATCGCTGCCTCGATCTCCCACTGTGGGCGGCGATACTCCCCAGCTTGAGCCCATGGTCCTTTCCCGTCCAGGATTTCCTCCCAAGTCCACGCATCCTGAACGCTCTTCTCCTGGCGCTTCTCCTTCCTCCGCTGCTTGGTCCGTTGTTGGTGGGTAATTCTGTAACGGCTGTCGGGAGAGAGAGTAGACCAAGGCGCAGCGGAGTTAGTGTTCATCATAGTTATTTAATTAACGTAAGAACACGATACAAAAAACAAGAAAACCGACAGCCAAAACAGTCCTGTCAGGTGCGGAACGGAACAGAAACAATTACCCACAAAACCCCAACGGAAAAACAGGCACTTATGTGTGACTCCCAATCAGCAACAACCAACAACCGCTGTGCCTGATTGGAAGCCACACGGCCAAAATCAATGAAACAGACAACATAGAAAATGAACATAGAACACCCACCCAATGTAACACCCTGGCCTAAACAAAATAAAGAACAAAAAACCCCTCTCTATGGCCAGGGCGTTACAGTGTAACATATGTTCTGGTGTGCGACAGGTTTTGTACCCAATTGTATTATTTTGGTATATTTTGGTTTTCGGAGTTTTTGAGCACTTATTAAACTGCTCTGTCTTATACCAAGTTCGATCTCCTGCGCCTGACTTCCCTGCCACTAGCACACACCCTTACAGTATGTGTGTGTGTGTGTGTGTGTGAGATCCCTTGACCATATTGAGCTAGACTTCTTGGAACAGAGGTTGTGAGAAGGTTCCCGACCAGTTTATGATGTTGACAGTATAAAGAAATTGTACAGTGTTGAGCAGTGGTCACCAACCCTGATCCTGATCTATATACAGAGCAGAGCAGTGGTCACCAACCCTGATCCTGATCTATATACAGAGCAGAGCAGTGGTCACCAACCCTATTCCTGATCTTGATACAGAGCAGAGCAGTGGTCACCAACCCTGATCCTGATCTTGATACAGAGCAGAGCAGTGGTCACCAACCCTGATCCTGATCTTGATACAGAGTAGAGCAGCGGTCACCAACACTGATCCTGAAACAGAGTAGAGCAGTGGTCACCAACCCTGATCCTGATCCTGACAGAGTAGAGCAGTGGTCACCAACCCTGATCCTGAAACAGAGTAGAGCAGTGGTCACCAACCCTGATCCTGATCCTGAAACAGATGTAGAGCAGTGGTCACCAACCCTGATCCTGATCCATATACAGAGCAGAGCAGTGGTCACCAACCCTGTTCCATATACAGAGCAGAGCAGTGGTCACCAACCCTGATCCATATACAGAGCAGAGCAGTGGTCACCAACCCTGATCCTGATCTATATACAGAGTAGAGCAGTGGTCACCGACCCTGATCCTGATCTATATACAGAGTAGAGCAGTGGTCACCAACCCTGATCCTGATCTTGACACAGAGCAGAGCAATGGTCACCGACCCTGATCCTGATCTATATACAGAGCAGAGCAGTGGTCACCAACACTGATCCTGATACATAGCAGAGTAGTGGTCACCAACCCTGATCCTGATCTTGATACAGAGTAGAGCAGTGGTCACCAACCCTGATCCTGATCTTGATACAGAGTAGAGCAGTGGTCACCAACCCTGATCCTGATCCATATACATAGTTTTGGTCACCAACCCTGATCCTGATATTGATACAGAGTAGAGCAGTGGTCACCAACCCTGATCCATAAACAGAGTAGAGAAGTGGTCACCAACCCTGATCCTGATACATAATAGACTAATGGACACCAACCCTGAGCCTGATCTATATACAGAGTAGAGCAGTGGTCACCGACCCTGATCCTGATCTATATACAGAGTAGAGCAGTGATCACCGACCCTGATCCTGACAGAGTAGAGCAGTGATCACCAACCCTGATCCTGATCTATACACATAGTAGAGCAGTGGTCACCAACCCTGATCCTGATCTTGATACAGAGTAGAGCAATGGTCACCAACCCTGATCCTGATACACTGTAGAGCAGTGGTCACCAACCCTGATTCTGGAAGGCTACAGTACATCTTGTGCAGGTTTTAGTTCCAGCCAAGGTTTCCAATACACCTGATACAGTTAGTGAAGGGTCTTGTCATTAGCCTGTGCTATCTAGAACCTAAAAGGGTTCTTTGGCTGTCCCCATGGGATAACCCTTTGAATATCCCTTCTTGGTTCCAGGTAGAACTCTTTTGGGTTTCATGTAGAACCCATTCCACAGGGGGTTCTACCTGGAACCCAAAAGGGTTCTACCTGGCACCCAACAGGGTTCTACCTTGAACCACAAAGGTAAAGTAGGTAACCACCACTAGCCTCAGTATTATTGGCCAACGTGCAACCATTGGAAAACAAACGGGATGATCTACGATTAAGACTATCCTACCAACAGGACATTAAAAACTGTAATACCTTATGTTTCACCGAGTTGTGGCTGAACGACGACATGGATAATATAGGGCTGGCTGGCTGGCTTCTCAGTGTTTCGTGTTGTGGAAATTAATGTATACTGAGAGAGACTTGGACAATTATTCAAACAATCAATCTTTATTAAACATTGATTAATTATTGCAATAATGAAATCTGTCGACCCCACATTCTTGAGTGTGTTGTTAACTGATAATTGAAAACAGAGATTTAATATAGGAGACCTAAAAATGCTTAGTCATGGCTGGTTCCACCCCTCCCATGCAGATCAGGGGGCATCACAATCCATCCTGGATTCATCCTGTAGTCATCTGCACCAGGTATCGATTCCCAGTTTCAAGAACGATAAGATACAATGAGGGTTTAGGTCTATTCCTCCAGGCTATCTGTTTCTCAGGTCACACATACTACATCTTATCTATGGAATGCCAGCTGAAGGATTTTATCACCAAGTCATGAATCTATTGTCAGCTCAAGCTATCTCTAGTAAAACCATATGCCCAGATTAGCTGCAGGAAGCTACAGTGGAGACCATAAAACACAGCATTAGTAGAACAGAAATGTCTTACGGAAGTGGTCAGATGACGCGGATGCTACGCTACAGGACAGTTTTGCTAACACAGACTGGAATATGTTCTGGGATTCATCTAATGGCATTCAGGAGTATACCACCTCAATCACCGGCTTCATCAATCAGTGCATCGACAACATCGTCCCCACAGTGACAGTACATACATTTCCCAAGCAGAAGCCATGGATTACAGGCAACATCCACACCAAGCTAAAGGCAAGAGCTGCTGCTTTCAAGGAGCACGACAGTAATCCAGACACATATAAGAAATCCCACTATGCCCTCAGATGAACCATCAACAGGCAAAGCATCAATACAGGATTAAGATTGAATCCTACTACACCGGCTCTGATGCTGGTCGGATGTGTCAGGGCTTGAAAACCTATTACGGACTACAAAGGGAAACCCAACCACGAGCTACCCACTGACTCGAGTCTACCAGACGAGCTAAATTCCTTTTATGCTTGCTTCGAGGCAAGCAACACTGAAGCATGCATGAGAGCACCAGCTGTTTCCGTACGAATGTGTGATCACGCTCTCTGCAGCCGATGTTAGCAAGACCTTTAAACAGGTCAACATTCACAATGCAGTGGGGCCAGATGGATTACCAGAACGTGTACTCAAAGCATGCGTGGACCAACTGGCAAGTGTATTCACTGACATTTTCAATCTCTCCCTGACCGCGTCTGTAATACCTACATGTTTCAAACAGACCACCAGGAAAGCCCAAGAAAGCGAAGGTAAACTGCCTAAATGATTACCGACCCGTAGCACTCATGTCGGTAGCCATGAAGTGCATTGAAAGGCTGGTCATGGCTCACATCAACACCATCATGCCAGACACCCTAGACCCACTCCAATTCGCATACCACCCCAACCGATCCACAGATGACGCAATCTCAATCGCACTCCACACTGCCCTTTCCCACCTGGACAAAAGGAACACCTATGTGAAAATGCTGTTCATTGACTACAGCTCAGCGTTTAACAAAGCTCATCACTAAGCTAAGGACCATGGGACTAAACACCTCCCTCTACAACTGGATCCTGGACTTCCTGACGAGCTGCCCCCAGGTGGTAAGGGTAGAACACTTCTGCCACACTGATCCTCAACACTGGGGCCCCTCACGAGTGCGTGCTTAGTCCCCTCCTGTACTCCCTGTTCACCCACGACTGCGTGTCCAAGCATGACTCCAACACCATCATTAAGTTGCTGATGACACAACAGCGGTAGGCCTGATCACTGACAACGATGAGACCTGACAGTGTGGTGCCAGGACAACAACCTCTCCCTCAATGTGAGCAAGACAAAGGAGTTGATCGTGGACTATAGGAAAAGGTGGGCTGAACATCAACGGGGCTGTAGTGGAGCGGGTCGAGAGTTTCAAGTTCCTTGGTGTCCACATCACCAACAAACTATCATGGTTCAAACACACCAAGACAGTTGTGAAGAGGGCACAACAACACCTTTTCCCCATCAGGAGACTGAAAAGATTTGGCATGGGTCCCCAGATCCTCAAAAAGTTATACAATTGCACCATAGAGAGCATCCTGACCAGTTGCATCATCGCCTGGTATGGCAACTGCTTGGCATCTGACAGTAAGGCGCTACAGAGGGTAGTGCGTATAGCCCGGTACATCACTGGGGTCAAGCTTCCTGCCATCCAGGACCTATATACTAGGCGGTATCAGAAAATTGTCAAAGACTCCAGTCACCCTAGTCATAGACTGTTCTCTCTGCTACTGCAAGGCAAGCGGTACCGGAGCACCAAGTACAGGAACAAAAGGCTCCTTAACAGCTTCTACCTCCAAGCCATAAGACTGCTGAACAATTAATCAAATGGCCACACAGACTATTTTTGACCCCCCCTTTGTTTTTACACTGCTGCTACTCGCTGTTTATTATTAATGCATAGTCACTTACAAATGACCTCAACTAATCTGTACCCCTGCACATTGACTCGTTACCGGTACCCCCTGTATACAGCCTCGTTATTGTTATGTAATTTTCTTACGTTCCTTTTTATTTGTTTTTATTTTTTACTTTTGTTTAGTTATTAAATATTTCATTAACTCAATTTTTTGAGCTGCATTGTTGGTTAAGGGCTTGTAAGTAAGCATTGCACGGTAAGGTCTACACGGTGCATGTGACAAATACAATTTGATTTGATTCTTCTATGGGGACAGCTGAAGAACCCTTTTGGAACCCTTTTTTCTAAGTGTACACATTGCAGCTCTCCAGGACCAGGGTTGGAGACAACCAGAGAATAGCCCTGATTAATGACCTCAGTGTGATGTTATGTGTGTGGGTGTAGCAGGAAGCAGGAATTTGTGGGTGTTTGTTGCTCTGGTTTGGTGGTTTGGGTCGTGGTGAGGAGCTCCTCCGGTCCTGACGAGCTATGTGTTTGTGTGTGTTTGTGTATGTGTATGTGTATGTGTGTATGTGTGTGTGTGTGTGTGTGTGTGTGTGTGTGTGTGTGTGTGTGTGTGTGTGTGTGTGTGTGTGTGTGTTCTCAGGTGCAGCCATCCCTGTGGGCATTGATGTCCAGGTGGAGAGTATCGACATCATCTCAGAGGTCAACATGGTAGGACCCTGTGTACCCTGGGTGTATAATCTATACACGTGTGTGTATAATCAAACCACGTGTCTGAACAATCTTCTGTGTTCTGCTGAGGGCATCACCATGACCCTGTACCTGCGTCACTCCTGGAAGGATGAGCGGCTGGCTTTTCTGTCTAGTAGCAACGTTAGCAGGACGTTTGGAGTGTGTCTGGTGAAGAAGACGTGGGTTCCTGATGTGTTCTTTGCCCACTCGAAGAGGTCCTTCATCCACGACACCACCATAGAGAACATCATGATCAGGGTCTATCCTGACGGAAACATACTCTACAGCATCAGGTGAAGCATCAGCGTGCGTGTGTGTGTGTGTATATTACTATGCTGTATGTAGGTATACTATATCTTATCTCTTTTTATATGATTATTATGTTGTTATAGGATCACAGTGACTGCTCTCTACTCCATAGACTTCAGAACTGTTCACTACAACTAGAGAGCTGTGAGTCACACACACACACACACACACACACACACACACACACACACACACACACACACACACACACACACACACACACACACATCACGTGCATGCACTAACACGAACATGCACACATATTTACATAAATAAACATTCACCCACACTAAGCATCCGATTGCTGATTGGTTGGTTACACAAATACACACCACACTTTCTCTCTCCCCCGTTCTAGATGCGTATAATGACAATGATCTGATGTTGTTTTGGAAAGTATCTGAGTATCTGAGGACAGATGAGATTGTTCTCTCTGTTGTTCGTCAAGAAGTTTCACCCTTCCAGCGGCCTCGCCTTCTACAGCAGCACGGGTCTGTCTGAGTATTTATGTGTGTGTGTGTTTTGCGTTCTTTGTGTGTCTCGTCTTTTGTAGCTATTAGATTAACGTACGGTTTCTTTAAGAAAACCCTCAACTTTTCTCTCTCTCTCCCCTCTCACCACATTACCCTCATTCTTTCTTTCTCTCCCCCTCTCTTCCCCCATTATCCTCTCACTTTCTTTCTCTCTCCATCACCTTTCCTTTCTGTCTCTCTCCAGATTGGTGTAACAGCTTGTTAATAAACTTCATCCTGAGGAGACACTTCTTCATGCTGCAGACCTATTTCCCCAGCCTGCCGATGGTGTTGCTCCCTCTGAATCGACAGGAGGCCTGTGCCTGCACGCGTCTCCCTGGGTTAACACACACACACACACACGCACAAACACACCTGGACACACACCCCTGAACACACCTGGCTAGAGCTAAACACACACACACACACACACCAATTCACATGATTATACTTCTACATACTAAATACAGTACATAATAGTTTATACACACACACACCTCTCCCTTTAGGAGCTCTCGAGTTGGCGCAGCGGTCTGCATCTCAGTGTTTGAGGCGTCACTGCAGACAACCTAGTTCGATTCCAGGCTGTATCACAACCGGCTGTGATTGGGAGTCCCATAGGGCGGCGCACAATTGGCCCAGAGTCGTCCGGGTTTGGCCAGTGTAGGCCGTCATTGTAAATAAGAAATTGTTCTTAACTGACTTGCCTAGTTAAATAAAGGTTAAATAAATAAATACAAAATTAGAGCTATCCAACCCTAACACGCCTGCTGTCCCCCACACAGACCTCTCCCTTTAGAGATCTCCAGACAAATCAAATCAAATCTAATTTAATTTGTCACATACACGTGTTTAGCAGATGCATCTCAGAGGTCTTGTGTTTCTAGCTCCAACAGTGCAGTAATATCTAACAAATAATTTCTAACAATTTCATAACAATACACACAAATCTAAAGTAAAGGAATGGAGCAATGTCAGAGCGACATAGACTAAGATACAGTAGAATAGGATAGAATATATTATATTCATATAAGATGAGTAATGTAAAATATGTAAACACTATTAAAGTGACTAGTGTACCATTATTAAAGCGGCCAGTGATTTCAAGTCTATGTATATAGGGCAGCAGCCTCTAATGTGCTAGTGATGGCTATTTGAGGCCATGAGATAGAAGCTGTTTTTCAGTCTCTCGGTGCCAGCTTTGATGCACCTGTACTGACCTCGCCTTCTGGATGATAGCGGGGTGAACAGGCAGTGGCTTGGGTGGTGTAACGCCCTGGTGGTTGTTGTCCTTGATGATCCATTTGGCCTTCCTGTGACATCGGGTGGTGTAGGTGTCCTGGAGGGCAGGTAGTTTGCCCCTGGTGATGCGTTGGGCAGACCGCACCACCTTCTGGAGAGCTCTGCGGTTGCGGGCGGTGCAGTTGCCGTACCAGACAGTGATACAGCCCGACAGGATGCTCTCAATTGTGGATCTGTAAAAGTTTGTGAGGGTTTTAGGTGCCAAGAAAAATGTCTTCAGCCTCCTGAGGTTGAAGAGGTGCTGTTGCGCCTTCTTCACCACACTGTCTGTGTGGGTGGACAATTTCAGTTTGTCAGTAATGTGTACGCCGAGGAACTCAAAGCTTTCCACATTCTCCACTGCGGTCCCATAGATGTGGATCGGGGGGTGCTACCTCTGCTGTTTCCTGAAGTCCACGATCAGCTCCTTTGTTTTGTTGATGTTGGGTGAGAGGTTATTTTCCTGGCACCACACTCCCAGGGCCCATACCTCCTCCCTGTAGGATGTCTCGTCATTGTTGGTAATCAGGCCTACTAATGTTGTGTCATCTGCAAACTTGATGATTGAGTTGGAGGTGTGCGTAGCCACGCAGTCATGGGTGAATAGGGAGTACAGGAGGGGGCTGAGCACTCATCTTTGTGGAACCCCAGTGTTGAGGATTAGCGAAGTGAAGGAGTTGTTTTCTACCTTCACCACGTGGGAGCGGCCCGTCAGGAAGTCCAGGACCGTTGCACAGGGTGGGGTTCGGACCCAGGGCCTCGAGCTTAATGATGACCTTGGAGGGTACTATGGTTTTGAATGCTGAGCTATAGTTCATGGACAGCATTCTTACATAGGTATTCCTCTTGTCCAGAAGGGATAGGGCAGTGTGCAGTGTGATGGCGATTGCATCGTCTTTGCATCTATTGGGGCGGTAAGCAAATTGAAGTTGGTCTAGGGTGTCAGATAAGGTAGAGGTGATATGATCCTTGACTAGTCTCTCAAAGCACTTCATGATGACAGAAGTGAGTCCTAACACACCTGCTGTCTCCCTCCCCACACACACATGTCCTCTTCCTTCAGTTATCACTACAGTACTGACCATGTCCACCATCATTACTGGGGTGTCCTCCTCCATGCCCCAAGTAAGTGTATTGTGTGTGTGTGTGCGTGTGCGTGCGTGCGTGCGTGCCTGCATGCGTGTTTGTTTGTGTGTGTGTGCGTGCGTGTGTGTATACACTGCATGTGTGTGTGATCCAGGTGTCCTAACGTGAAGGTGGTGGACATCTACCTATGGACCAGCTTCCTGTTTGTGTTCCTGTCAGTGATAGGATACGCTGCTGTCAACTACTGTTCTATGATAGAGGAGATGAGACGACTGAATAGAGGAAAGGTCAGAGGTCATCAATTTCCAGGATATTTGTTGAGAGAGTATTCTCTCTACACAACACTGCTCTCTAGTGTTCAGATATGAGAAATTATGACTCCATGAAATCACCACAAGTTTCTTTCCTGGTATGTTCTATATGATCCACACAGTGTATTGAGATGTATTCTATGTGTGCGTGTCTGTCCCTCCATTCAGCTCCCAACCTCTTAAAACGCCAGCCAGGCCATGGCCTTCGACGGCTGTTTCCACGGCAATGACATCGAGCGGACCCTGTTCCCCCATCTGCCAAACTCCCACGGAACTTCACTCCAGAACCCTGAGGACCCCCCCAACCGAGGGTACACGTCTCCACCGACAACGGCTGGTGTGGCAGAACGTGGACCTGCTGCTTAGCTACATCTACTTGATTGACTCGTACTCCTCCCATGGCCTTCCCTGTGTCCTACCTGCTATTCAATACCATCTACTGGAGTATGAATTCCTCCTGAGAGCCCCTACTGAGCATACTGCTGGGACCCTATTGACTATAACTCCTCCTGAGGGGCCCTACTGACAAAAACTCCTCCTGAGGGACCCTACTGATCATACTGCTGGGACCCTGCTGACTATAACTCCTCCTGAGGGGCCCTACTGATCATACTGCTGGGACCCTACTGACTACTGACTATAACTCCTCCTGAGGGACCCTACTGATCATACTGCTGGGACCCTACTGACTATAACTCCTTCTGAGGGATCCTACTGATCATACTGCTGGGACCTTAACTGACTATAACTCCTCCTGAGGGACCCTACTGATCATACTGCTGGGACCTTAACTGACTATAACTCCTCCTGTGGGGCCCTACTGACTATAACTCCTCCTGTGGGGCCCTACTGACTATAACTCCTCCTGAGGGGCCCTACTGATCATACTGCTGGGACCCTACTGACTATAACTCCTTCTGAGGGACCCTACTGATCATACTGCTGGGACCCTACTGATCATACTGCTGGGGCCCTACTGATCATACTGCTGGGACCCTAACTGAGTATAACTCCTCCTGAGGGACCCTATACTGCTGGGACTCTACAGAGTATGTACTCCCCCTGAGGGGCCCTTCTGAGTATGGACTCCACCGAGGGACCCTTCTGAGTATGGCCTCCTCCTGAGGGGCCCTATGGACTCCTACTCTGTGAAAATGTTTACCACTGGGACCCTATTTTAAAATAGTCTAGATGGCACTTTTATGTGTACAATCCCCTGCCCAGACTGAAACAATAGATGTTCACTGCTTACTATAACCAACGAATATTAGGGGAAAACCTTTCTATGCTTTATCACTATAACTGTTGAGTGATTTATGTTTTTTCGTTTCATTTTATGAATGGTGTATCTTATTATGTCAGTCATGTACTGTATGTCATTTATATTAATTATTCAAACCTCTCTTATCAGCCAACATTCCAGACAGCACCTGTGACCTGCCATAGGCAGCAGATCCGACCATTAGCACTCGTTCATTCTTCTCTGTGTAACAATTGGGATAATGGGCCAATTCGGAGTACAATGTATTTCTGCTCCTGGATTGGGATACGTTTTCCGAGCCATATCTCGCGCCGGCTCCGTGGTGTTTTAATCTACACAGGAAGACTGTCTGACCAGCTGTAAACAAGCGAGTCAGATCTGCTGGCTACACCTGAAAATAATGCAAAGAAGTTCAGAGATTTTTTTCGTGTAAATGTTTTCTAATTTAAACAAACATTTTTCAAATTCTTCAGATTTTTCGTTAACACAAACCTAACCTTTAAAAATAATATATATATTTTTTTGGTCTCGGTAGGCTGTTGGTGTCCATGGTTACTGAAAAGTTTTGTTTACATGTCATTTTGGAGGAGGTAGACTTGACGGGCGGGCGGTGTGAAAAGCAACACACACGGCTAAACTAGCTAACATCGTATGCAGAGGAGAATATTAGCCAACATTGGCCAGGTGAGTTGCTTTGCCTATGTAACGTTAGTTAGCAAAGCAAACTGTTTCAATACGTTATTGGTCAATGACTGTGAAAGTTAACGTTACTTAATACATCATTGTAATTCTCACCATATGTTTGGAACCGATCAACGAAACTTGTCCCTGCTGGTTTATTTTGTTACTGTAATTAGCTACGTTATATTGCTTGTTGGGTGCGCACCTATCTAGCTAACTTTCCCAGAATAAGCAACGGCCACTGGGAACTGACATTCGCTAACGGTGACTAACTAGCTAGGTTTGTTAGTCAATGTGGACAGTAAGTAGGTGCCGCTAGTTAGCTAACGTCAGCTGTTTTCGCTTCAGGGCCAATCAGGGGTGTAATCATTAGTCCAAACCGTTGCAAAATTGCATAAATACAGCTGCTATATGTCACTCCACGTTTCGTTCCGGTTGCTTCCGTTTTCGAAACGTTTTGCAACATATTCGGCGTAATGAATACGCCCCAGGTGAATGAGTCATGTGCTGGCAAGTGGCAGCTCACCATTAGCTAAAGCTGGCATGTTGTCGACCTGTATTTTTCAAAGTTAACTTTAGCTAGCTAGTCATCTTGTGTAGGCTAGTCACAAAAATTCCCTCGCCCAAATGATATGTATTAGTCAAACTAGTGCTCTATTCAATCCGCATCACGGAAAATCTGCTTTACAGCGTGATTGAAACTTGAATGCAATGTTGCTGCTTTAGCGGAGACTACATTCACGTTAAACGCATATTTCGGTTCAATCGTAAATTACTTACAATTTCTATCGCGGAATCTGAGCCCTTAGTCCAAATTGACATGAATGCTCTCACAAAGCCAACTGTGTCACTGACTGATCTTTCAAAATCTGTCTGCAAATGTGGTGCAACAAGCTTCATAGGCAGGCAACTAACTGTACGTTTCTCATTTCCCGGTACAGAGTTCATAGTCAGCTGTCAGTGTCTCTGGTAACTTGCAGTCAGATGTCCAGAGCCTGCATTGGTTAAGCACATTCTCTTCTCTATTCATACTGAACAAAAATAGATTTTAAAAGGTTCAAAGACTTTACTGAGTTACAGTTAATATAAGGAAATCAGTCAATTGAAATAAATTCATTAGGCCCTAATCAATGGATTTCACATGACTGGGCAGGAGTGCAGCCCACCCACTGGGGAGCCAGGCATAGCCAATCAGAATGAGTTTTTCAACACAAGAGCTTTATTACAGAAATAAATACTCCTCAGCACTCCCTCAGACGATCCCGCAGGTGAAGAAGCTGGATGTGGAGGTCCTGGGCTGGCGTGGTTACACGTGGTCTTCGGTTGTGAGGCTAGTTGAACGTACTGCCAAATTCTCTAAAATGACGTTGGAGGCGGCTTATGGTAGAGAAATTAACATTAAATTATCTGGCAACAGCTCTGGTGGGCATTCTTGCAGTTAGCATGCCAATTGCACTTTCCCTCAACTTGGGACAATCTGTGGCATTGTTGTGACAAGTTACCTTTTATTGTTCCCAGCACAAGGTGCACCTGTGTAATGATCATGCTGTGTAATCAGCTTCTTGATATGCCACACCTGTCAGGTGGATGGATTATCTTGGCAAAGAAAAAATGCTCACTAGCAGGGATGTAGACAAATTTCAGAGAAATAAGATTTTTGTGCGTATGGAACATTTCTGGGATTTTTATTTCAGCTCATGGGACCAACACTTTACATGTTGCGTTTATACTTTTGTTCCACACACACACAGTATCAGGCAAAGGTTTGGACACACCTACTCATTTTTTTTTACTATTTTCTACATTGTAGAATAATAGTGAATACATCAAAACTATGAAATTACACATATGAAATCATGTAGTAACCAAAAAAAAGTGTTAAACAAATCAAAATATTTTAAATATTTCAAAGTAGCCACCCTTTGCCTTGATGACAGCTTTGCACACTCTTGGCATTCTCTCAACCAGCATCACCTGTAATTATTTTCTAACAGTCTTGAAGGAGTTCCCACATAAGAAAAACCCTTGAATGAGTAGGTGTGTCCAAACTTTTGACTGGTACTGTATTGATTCTACACACAATACCCCATAATGACAAAGCAAAAACAGGTTTTATAATTTTTTGCAAAAACATTTACATAAGTATTCAGACCCTTTACTCAGTACTTTGTTGAAGAACCTTTGGCAGCGATTACAGCCTCGAGTCTTATTGTGTATGACGTTACAAGCTTGGCACACTTGTATTGGGAAGTTTCTCCCATTCTTCTCTGCAGATTCTCTCAAGCTCTGTCAGGTTGGATCGGGAGCGTCACTGCACAGCTATTTTCAGGTCTCCAGAGATGTTCGATCGGAAGTCCGGGTTCTGGCTGGGCACCTTAAGGACATTCAGAGACTTGTCCCGAAGCCACTCCTGAATTGTCTTGCCTGTGTGCTTAGGGTCGTTGTACCTTTGGAAGGTGAACCTTCTTGGGGACCTTCAATGCTGCAGAAATGTTTTGGTACCCTTCCCCAGATCTGTGCTTCGACACAATCCTGTTTCAGGGCTCTATGGACAATTCCTTTGACCTCATGGCTTGGTTTTTGCTCTGGCATGCACTGTCAACTGTTGGACCTTATATAGACAGGTGTGTGCCTTTCCAAATCATGTCCAATCAATTTAATTTACCACAGGTGGACTTCAATCAAGTTGTAGAAACATCTCAAGGATGATCAATGGAAACAAGATGTACCTGAGCTCAATTTCGATTCTCATAGCAAAGGGTCTGAATTAGAGGTCGAGCGATTATGATTTTTCAACGCCGATACCGATTATTGGAGGACCAAAAAACCCGATACCGATTAATCGGCCAATTTTTACATGTTTGTAATAATGACAATTACAACAGTACTGAATGAACAATAAACACTTTTATTTTAACTTAAAATAATACAGCAATAAAATCAATTTAGTCTCAAATAAATAATGAAACATGTTCAATTTGGTTTAAATAATGCAAAAACAAGGTGTTGGAGAAGAAAGTAAAAGTGCAATATGTGCCATGTAAAAAAGCTAACGTTTAAGTTCCTTGCTCAGAACATGAGAACATATGAAAGCTGGTGGTTCCTTTTAACATGAGTCTTCAATATTCCCAGGTAAGAAGTTTTAGGTTGTAGTTATTATAGGACTATTTCTCTCTCTTCCATTTATATTTCATATACCTTTGACTATTGGATGTTCTAATAGGCACTTTAGTATTGCCAGCCTAATCTCGGGAGTTGATAGGCTTGAAGTCATAAACAGCGCAATGCTTGAAGCATTGCGAAGAGCTGCTGGCAAACGCAGTAAAGTGCTGTTTGAATGAATGCTTACGAGCCTGCTGCTGCCTACCACCGCTCAGTCAGACTGCTCTATCAAATCATAGACTTAATTATAATATAATAACACACAGAAATACGAGCCTTAGGTCATTAATATGGTCAAATCCGGAAACTATCATTTCGAAAACAAAACGTTTATTTTTTCAGTGAAATACGGAACCGTTCCGTATTTTATCTAAAGGTGGCATCCATAAGACTAAATATTGCTGTTACATTGCACAACCTTCAATGTTATGTCATAATTACATAGAATTCTGGCAAATTAGTTCGCAACGAGCCAGGCGGCCCAAACTGTTGCATATACCCTGACTCTGCGTGCAATGAACACAAGAGAAGTGACACAATTTCCCTAGTTTAATATTGCCTGCTAACCTGAATTTCTTTTAACTAAATATGCAGGTTTAAAAATAAATACTTCTGTGTATTGATTTTAAGAAAGGCATTGATGTTTATGGTTAGGTACATTCGTGCAACGATTGTGCTTTTTTCACAAATGCGCTTTTGTTAAATCATCCCCCGTTTCGTGAAGTTGGCTGTCTTTGTTAGGAAGAAATAGTCTTCACACAGTTCGCAACGAGCCAGGCGGCCCAAACGGCTGCATATACCCTGACTCTGTTGCACAGAACGCAAGAGAAGTGACACAATTTCCCTAGTTAAAAGAAATTCATGTTAGCTGGCAATAGTAACTAAATATGTAGGTTTAAAAATATATACTTGTGTATTGATTTTAAGAAAGGCGTTGATGTTTGTGGTTAGGTACACATTGGTGCAACGACAGTGCTTTTTGCGCTTGTTAAATCACCCGTTTGGCTAGGTAGGCTATGATTCAATGATAAATTAACAGGCACCGCATCGATTATATGCAACGCAGGACAAGCTAGATAAACTAGTAATATCATCAACCATGTGTAGTTAACTAGTGATTATGTTAAGATTGATTGTTTTTTATTAGATAAGTTTAATGCTAGCTAGCACCTTACCTTGGCTCCTTGATGCACTCGCATAACAAGTAGTCAGCCTGCCATGCAGTCTCCTCGTGGAGTGCAATGTAATCAGCCATGATCAGTGTCCAAAAATGCAGATTACCGATTTGTTATAAAAACGTGAAATCGGCCCTAATGAATCGGCCATTCCGATTAATCAGTCGACCTCTAGTCTGAATACTTATGTAAAGAAGGAATTTCTGTTTTTATTTAATACATTTGCAAAAATTTCAAAAAAACTTTTTTCACTTTGTCAATATGGGGTGTTGTGTACATCTCTGAGGATTTTTATTTTATTTAATCCATTTTAGAATAAGGCTGTAACGTAACAAAATGGGGTCTGAATACTTTCTCGAAGGCACTGTATATACACATATAAACTCAGCAAAAAAAGAAACGTCCTCTCACTGTCAACTGCGTTTATTTTCAGCAAACTTAGCATGTGTAAATATTTGTATGAACATAAGATTCAACAACTGAGACATAAACTGAACAAGTTCCACAGACATGTGACTAACAGAAATGGAATAATGTGTCCCTGAACAAAATCAAAAGTAACAGTCAGTATCTGGTGTGGCCACCAGCTGCATTAAGTACTGCAGTGCATCTCCTCCTCATGGACTGCACCAGATTTGCCAGTTCATGCTGTGAGATGTTACCCCACTCTTCCACCAAGGCACCTGCAAGTTTCCGGACATTTCTGGGGGGAATGGCCCTAGCCCTCACCCTCCGATCCAACAGGTCCCAGACGTGCTCAATGGGATTGAGATCCGGGCTCTTCGCTGGCCATGGCAGAACACTGACATTCCTGTTTTGCAGGAAATCACGCACAGAACGAGCAGTATGGATGGTGGCATTGTCATGCTGGAGGGTCATGTCAAGATGAGCCTGCAGGAAGGGTACCACATGAGGGAGGAGAATGTCTTCCCTGTAACGCATAGCATTGAGATTGCCTGCAATGACAACAAGCTCAGTCCGATGATGAGCTTGTTGGACCCTCCACCTCCAAATCGAACCCGCTCCAGAGTACAGGTCTCGGTGTAATGCTCATTCCTTCGATGATAAACGCGAATCCGACCAGCACCCCTGGTGGGACAAAACCGCGACTCGTCAGTGAAGAGCACGTTTTGCCAGTCCTGTCTGGTCCAGTGACGGTGGGTTTGTGCCCATAGGCGACGTTGTTGCTGGTGATGTCTGGTGAGGACCTGCCTTACAACAGGCCTACAAGCCCTCAGTCCAGCCTCTCTCAGCCTATTGCAGACAGTCTGAGCACTAATGGAGGGATTGTGCATTCCTGGTGTAACTCAGGCAGTTGTTGTAGAGCATCCTGGACCTGTCTCGCAGGTGTGTTGTTCGGATGTACCAATCCTGTGCAGGTGTTGTTACACGTGGTCTGTCACTGCGAGGATGATTAGCTGTCCATCCTGTCTCCCTGTAGCGCTGTCTTAGGCGTCTCACAGTACGGACATTGCAATTTATTGCCCTGGCCACATCTGCAGTCCTCATGCCTCCTTGCTGCATTCCTAAGGCACGTTCATGCAGGGACCCTGGGCATCTTTCTTTTTGTGTTTTTCAGACTCAGTAGAAAGGCCTCTTTAGTGTCCTAAGTTTTCATAACTGTGACCTTATTTGCCTACCATCTGTAAGCTGTTAGTGTCTTAACGACTGTTCCACAGGTGCATGTTCATTAATTGTTTATGGTTCATTGAACAAGCATGGGAAACAGTGTTTAAACCCTTTACAATGAAGATCTGTGAAGTTATTTGGATTTTTACGAATTATCTTTGAAAGAAAGGGTCCTGAAAAAGGGACGTTTCTTTTTTTGCTGAGTTTAGATATATCCCCCAACCAGCTTCCCTAGTGAGCAGCAGCACACATCCCTGAGAGGAGTTCAGACGTCACATGACGTCAGACCAGGAGTCGGCCGTCCCAGCTGAGCCTCCGGTGCTGCGGGAGACGTGGTCACACCACCTGGGTCTGGAGCGTCAACACCTGGTACAGTACTGTCACTAAAGCTCTTTACTCACACACACAGCCTTTTGGGTCTGGCATAGTAGATCATATGTTTCTCAGCTATGTGACCTGACCAGTAAAAACCTCCTAGCTCTAATCATTAGATACAAGACCTACATTGCAGATTGTCACAAGGATTGTGCAGTTGTTTGTGACTTGATGTGTTGTTCAGATTGTTCATTAGTACACACACACTAGCATACATCCCATATACACCCATAACTATTTTATCCCTCCTGCTGCTCAGAGCTTCAGTGGGTATTTAGCCATAGAGTCACAGTCTAGGCATGCCTTCTGTAGTGGCTTTGCAGGGAGAGAGAGCGAGACAGTAAGTCAGCCAAATAGGCAAGAGTAAAGGCAAGGGTCACATGCTAATGGCCTGGCTCAACATGTATCTGACCAACTGGCTCAACACACTTGTGTGCCAGACGGACCAGCCAAACGGAAGATTCAGGACAGGAGAAGAAGAACAATGTCATCCAAGACAACGTGTTGACAGGCCCCATGGCGAGAGGTAGCGGAGTCGGGGGCCACTCAGTCCAGAACACTCACAGAGGAGGAACCGGCTATTATTAACGCCTCCGCAGGCCCCGGCATGGTCACACAGACCAACACACACATCGACTCCATGGAGGCAGGAGTGCCACACACACACACTGCCAAGGCCAGGGCCAGCTGTGAGAATGTTCTGTGTATGGAGGAGGGTGTGGAGAGCCAATTAAAACAGAAAATAGCAGAGAACAGCATGGAGAATTCACCTAGACAAAGGATAGAGAACACCATGCAGAACCCACCCAAACAGAAGATGAAGACATTTGAGAACCTAGCGAGACAGATGGAGAACACCATGCAGAACTCAGCCAGCCAGAGGATAGAGAACACCATGGAGAACCCACCCAAACATAGAACCCAGAAAGACAGAAAATAGTGAACACAATTGAGAGCCCAGTGAGACAGAGGATAGCAGAGAATGAAGTGCTCGGGGATACCTGGTTCAGCCGGACCCTGGACCCCGGCCAGGAAGAGACAGAGGGTTGGAGAACCCGCCTGGTCAAGACATCCCCAACCCACCACCTGTATGATGTCAGAGCTGGGGGGATTACCTCAATTTAGTGACGGATTGAGGAGGAAGACTGTGTCGTCAGGGAAACCCTGGGGCGGGATTTCAGGGCCAGAACTCAGAGCTTCTACAGCGTCTGCTCCATCGATGCATATGACCTCGACACTGACCAATCGCAGACAGCGGAACAATTATCCTTTATTCAATCACACATTGAAGAACCTACAGCTATCCAATCACATTCAGGGGAACATACAGCCTCTATCCGATCACACGCAGAAGAACCTACAGCCAATGACCAATCACACAGAGTGAAATCTGCAAACGCCTGACCTATGGCACATAACAGAACCCAAGGCTTCTGAACCCATGGCTTCTGACCAATCACAAACAGTTGAATTTACACCCATCAACCAATCACAAACATTGGAACCAGCAGCTTTTGACCAATCCTATTGTGAGCCCCCCGTGGCACCAGCTCTGCGGACCTTCTCTGGAGAAGCTATGAGGACCCTCAGGCATTACGACAGGACAGCCCCATCGCCCCCGGCGACGCCAGAACCCTGCTGTTAACTGGAGACATTACAGCTCCCGACATACTTGAGCTGACATCACACCGGGAGGAGAGAGGGTGTGGTAAGAAGAGAGGTTCTATGCCCACAGAAAAGACGGTTGACAGCAGCCAGAAAAGAGAAAATGCAAAGAGGGATTTAAACCTCCATGATACCCACAACTCTATCTCCACCCCCACAGACCCCTGCCTTCCTGACCCTACCCTTACAGATTAAAATATCCATGATGCCCACAACTCTATCTCCACCCCCACAGACCCCTGCCTTCCTGACCCTACCCTTACAGATTTAAAAATCCATGATGCCCACAACTCTATCTCCACCCCCACAGACCCCTGCCTTCCTGACCCTACCCTTACAGATTTAAATTTTCATGATGCCCACAACTCTATCCCCAACCCCACAGACCCCTGCCTTCCTGACCCTACCCTTACAGATTTAAATATTCATGATGCCCACAACTCTATCCCCACCCCCACAGACCCCTGCCTTCCTGACCCTACCCTTACAGATTTAAATATTCATGATGCCCACAACTCTATCCCCACCCCCACAGACCCCTGCCTTCCTGACCCTACCCTTACAGATTTAAATATCCATGATGCCCACAACTCTATCCCCACCCCCACAGACCCCTGCCTTCCTGACCCTACCCTTACAGAGGAGCAGCTCACACCCAGCTCTAGTCCTAGTCCCAACTCCAGCCCCCTGGTTGGGGCAGTTAATGAAGCCACGTGTGTAGAGGAGATGGAGGGGCGGGACATATACCAGACTGTCTCAGTAAGTGTGATCAGTGAGAGGAGAGATATACCAGACTGTCTCAGTAAGTGTGATCAGTGAGAGGAGAGATATACCAGACTGTCTCAGTAAGTGTGATCAGTGAGAGGAGAGATATACCAGACTGTCTCAGTAAGTGTGATCAGTGAGAGGAGAGATATACCAGACTGTCTCAGTAAGTGTGATCAGTGAGAGGAGAGATATACCAGACTGCCTCAGTAAGTGTGATCAGTGAGAGGAGAGATATACCAGGCTGTCTCAGTAAGTGTGATCAGTGAGAGGAGAGATATACCAGACTGTCTCAGTAAGTGTGATCAGTGAGAGGAGAGATATACCAGACTGTCTCAGTATGTGTGATCAGTGAGAGGAGAGATATACCAGGCTGTCTCAGTAAGTGTGATCAGTGAGAGGAGAGCTATACCAGACTGTCTCAGTAAGTGTGATCAGTGAGAGGCTGAAAGGAGACCATGCTCAGCAGGACAGTGGAGACCACACTAACAGAGGTATCACCAGTCTCCACACTCTCCTCACTATCGACAGTCTACCCAGTGTCTCTACCCATGGACTTTACTGTCTACTCATTCAAATCTGACCTTAGACCAGTGGATGTGGAACATGAAGCTGAAACAACTTGATCCGTATGATACTACTTCTGACCGCAACACCAAGCCTGACCAAAACATAACCCATGTGCATACTGGGAGACCTGATGGGGATCATGTCAAACCTCCTGGAAATAACAGGAGCCCTGCTGATGACTCAGAGCTCACTGATTGGCCAGTCCAGGCTGAGGTTATAGGGGGAAGATCTGCAGGAACAGAAAAGGAGCCGGAAACCAGTGTGGAACAGAAACACTGGCAGGAAATGGCTTCCGTCACCTGTCACCCCACCAGAGGGAGCAGCCATCTTCCTCAGGGTTGTGAGGACAGAGCCGGGTGCCCATCTTTCTCAGGACTGTGAGGAGGATGCAGAAAGCAGCCATCTCTCTGAGGAAAGAGGAGGCTCTACTCCTGTCCCTCAGGACCTGCCTGGTGAGGACACTCACTTACCGCCCTGTAAAGGTTCTTCAACCTCCTTGTCCACTTCCTCCTCTGTTGGGTCGGAGGGGAGTGATGGGAGAGTGAGTTCAGAGAGAGGAACTGAACCCACTGACTGCAGAACGCTGACAGTAGTGTAGGGACACACATTGACAGTAGTATAGGGACACACAAAGACAGTAGTGAGGGGCCCCTGACCTTTGGTTACCACGGTGATAACTGTTCTACTGTGAACTACCCTGGAGACGATGCAACAACTGCAAATTCCTATTTGCTGGCAGGTGTGCTGGGGGTGGAGCATGATCAGATTGATGTTTACACCTCCACCGTCTTACCAGATACAGTTCCTGGGTCAGAGGTCACTGCCTGTCACCACAGAGACGGGCACTGTGGGGCTTAGAGGTCAGACTGAAGAGCGGGGCATGATGGACATGGTATCAGAGCTGCTTGGGGAGGAAGTGGACCCCACCTTCTCGGGCCTCTACCCCTCTCCCTGGATGCATTTAGGGCCAGGGCTGCAAGAGGGCTGTGGAGGATGGGCCCAGGGTATGGTGCCCAGCCAGGGTGAAGGCGAGGAGGGCTATAAGGAGGAGCAGCCCCCTAGATCCATGGCCTACACCACCTGCAGCACTCTGCTGCCCCAGGACTCTTGTCTCTGGGAATGGCACCCTCACCACCAGCCTGTGAGTACTTCAGCCGTGTGTGTCTGTCAACTGTAGGGATGAGCAAACACACATCTCTATTCATGTGAGTTAAAAAGTTCTGTTCTGATCACGATTGACCCAGTTGAGACCTGTCAGGAGCAGAGTACACACACACACTATAGACGTTTTCTATTTTTCGAAGACACACTGACCTTGGGTGTGTGTGTTCCCTTACAGGAATCCACCCCGGTCTCTGAGCTGAACCCAAACGCTCAAGTATGGGCCAATCACACGCTTAGCCTGGACCCCTCAGGCTTAGTCTACACTGACGCCCTCCAATCATGGCTGGCGGTGACCAGTCACCTTGACAACCAGGAAGGTAAGCATGCGGTAGTAGAGTGAATATAAAACAACGCCTAGCCCTTAATCCAGAGGGGTCTGCTGCCTTCTTCTTTGGCTTATTTTAGTGTCTGTCTAGTAAACGTCACTACCTGATTGGTCCTCAGGGTATGAGCAGGGATATCACCTGGAGGAAGTGGGCGAGGCTCAGCTGGAACCGGGCGGTGTAGAATTTCCGGTGGTCACCATGGGAAACCCGTCAGCCAATGGCCTGGTCCAGGACAGCTGTGTCTCAGGTACCAATGTTACTGGCTGGTCAAACAAGACTGTTTATCAGATGATGTCTGATACAGACATATGTTATTAATGTTGTTGCTTCCAGAGGAGCTCATGGCGCAGCTGAAGACCTCACTGGAGTCCTGTCTGTCACGGTACGTCTGTGTGATTGGTCAATGGGCAGCGAGGGTCGTTTCTGATTGGTCAGTGGACAGTAAGGTTTGTTTTCTGATTGACTGATGTCCCCTCAGGGAGAACCTGGCCAATGACCTCTACCTCGTCTCCCAGATGGACAGTGACCAGTACGTTCCCATAGCAACGCTTGCCAACCTCGACCACATCAAGAAGCTCAGCACGGACTTGGAGCTCATCTCTGACGTCCTCAAGTGTGAGTTAACTTAAGTTTTTGTGTGTGTGTACACCAACGGTCAAAAGTTTTAGAACACCTACTCATTCAAGGGTTTTTCTTTATTTTTACTATTTTCTATAATGTGGAATAATAGTGAAGACATCAAAACTATGAAATAACACATATGGAATCTGTAGTAACAAAGTGTTAAACAAATAAAATACATTTTAGATTGAGATTCTTCAAATAGGCTCCCTTTGCCTTGATGACAGCTTTGCAACCTCTTGGCATTCTCTCAACCAGCTTCACCTGGAATGCTTTTCCAACAGTCTTGAAGGAGTTCCCACATATACTGAGCACTTGTTGGCTGCTTTTTCTTCACTCTGCGGTTCGACTCATCCCAAACCATCTCAATTTGGTTGTGGTCGGGGGACTGTGGAGGCCAGGTCATCTGATGCAGCACTCTCCTTCTTGGTAAAATAGCTCTTACACAGGCTGGAGGTGTGTTGGGTCATTGATAGTCCCACTATGCCCAAACCAGATGGGATGGCGTATCGTTGCAGAATGCTATGGTAGCCATGCTGGTTAAGTGTGCCTTGAATTCTAAATAAATCACAGACAGTGTCACCAGCAAAGCACCCCCACACCATAACACCTCCTCCATGCTTTACGGTGGGAAATGCACATATGGAGATCATCCGTTCACCTACTCTGCGTCTCACAAAGAAACAGAGGTTGGAACCAAAAATCTCCAATTTGGACTCTGGACCAAAGGACACATTTCTACCGGTCTAGTTTCCATTGCTCGTGTTTCTTGGCCCAAGCAAGTCTCTTCTTATTATTGGTGTCCTTTTAGTAGTGATTCCTTTGCAGCAATTCGACCATGAAGTCCTGATTCACGCAGTCTCCTCTGAACAGTTGATGTTGAGATGTGTCTGTTACTTGAACTCTGTGAAGCATTTATTTGGGCTGCAATTTCTGATGCTGGTAACTCTAATGAACTTATCCTCTGCAGCAGAGGTAACTCTGGGTGTTCCATTCCTGTGGCGGTCCTCATGAGAACCAGTTTCATCACAGCGCTTGATGGTTTTTGCGACTGCAATTTTTCTGTATTGACTGATCTTCATGTCTTAAATTAATGATGGACTGTTGTTTCTCTTTGCTTTTTTGAGCTGTTCTTGCCATAATATGGACTTGGTCTTTTACCAAATAGGGCCATCTTCTGTATACCCCCCTACATTTTCACAACACAACTGATTGGCTCAAACACATTAGGAAGGAAAGAAATTCCACAAATGTGCTTTTAAGAAGGCACACCTGTTAATTGAAATGCATTCCGGGTGACTACCTCATGAAGCTGGTTGAGAGAATGCCAAGAGTGTGCAAAGCTGTCATCGAGGCGAAGGGTGGCTATTTGAATAATCTCAAATATAAAATATGTTTTGATTTGTTTAACACTTTTTTGGTTACTACAGATTCCATATGTGTTATTTCATAGTTTTGATGTCCTACCTATTATTCTACAATGTAGAAAATAATAAAAATAAAGAAAAACCCTTGAATGTGTAGGTGTTCTAAAACTTTTGACCGGTAGTGTATGTATGTTGGTTAGTTGTTGTATTGTATACATCAGGTATTCTCAAACTGGGGTACGCGCAATGCCGTCGGGGGTATGCCAAATAAAAATGTGATTCACATAAAAAAATGTTAAAAAGTCAAACAGTCCATTTATATTTTCCAACGGGGCTATATTTGGGCGAGGTTTTTTTGTCGCCTGAGTAGCCTTGTTTCACTGCCAAAAATAAAATTAAACCATCTAGTGTTAAGCGAAATAACAACACAATGTCAAATACAGGTAGCCTAGTCAAATAATTAACATCCAATCACATTAACCGTTACTCTCTCATGGAAATTCCACTAACGGGCCGTATGTAGCCAAAAGTAGCTTCTGCTCACGTTGGTATCTGTACTGATGGTACAAAAGCCATGACAGGGAGACATAGTGGAGTGGAAACAGTTGCTCCCGATGCCACTTGGGTACACTGCAGCATCCACAGAGAGGCTCTTGCTGCCAAGGGAATGCCTGACAGCTTGAAAGACGTTTTGGACACTACAGTGAAAATTGTTAACTTTGTTAAAGCAAGTTCCCTGAACTCTTGTGTATTTTCTGCACTATGCAATGATATGGGCAGCGACTATGTAACGCTTTTACAACATACAGAAGTGCGCTGGCTAGAAAAGTATTGACACGTTTTTTTTAAATGAGAGACGAGCTTAAATTTTTCTTTACTGACCAAAATGTTCACTTGTCTGACCGCTTGCATGATGACGAGTTTCTCACACGACTGGCCCATCTGGGTGATGTTTTTTCTCGCCTGAATTATCTGAATCTAGGATTACAGGGACTCTCCGCAACTATAATCAATGTGCGGGACAAAATTGAGGCTATGAATAAGAAGTTGGAACTCTTTTCTGTCTGCATTAACAAGGACAACACACAGGTCTTTCCATCATTGTGTGATTTTTTTTTTGTGTGCAAATGAACTCAAGCTTACGGACAATGTCAAATGTGATATAGCGAAGCACCTGAGTGAGCTGGGTGCACTATTACACAGGTACTTTCCTGAAACGGACGACACAAACAACTGGATTCTCGTTATCCCTTTCATGCCCTGCCTCCAGTCCACTTACCGATATCTGAACAAGAGAGCCTCATCGAAATTGCAACAAGCGGTTCTGTGAAAATGTAATTTAATCAGAAGCCACTGCCAGATTTCTGGATAGGGCTGCGCTCAGAGTATCCTGCCTTGGCAAATCTCGCTGTTAAGACACTGATGCCCTTTGCAACCACGTACCTATGTGAGAGTGGGTTCTCGGCCCTCACTAGCATAACTAAATACAGGCAGACTGTGTGGAAAATGATTTAAATCTGAGACTCTCTCCAATACAACCCAACATTGCAGAGTTATGTGCATCCTTTCAAGCACACCCTTCTCATTAACCTGTGGTAAGTTATTCACAATTGTCGATGAACAAATAAGGTTTTATATGTAAGATGGCTAAATAAAGAACAAGATTATTGATTATTATTATTTGTACCCTGGTTCTATAAGAGCTCTTTGTCGCTTCCCATGAGCCGGGTTGCGACGACAACTCACACTCATTCTTATGTTTAATAAATGTATTGTGTATTGTGTGTGTGTGTGTGTGTGTGTGTGTGTGTGTGTGTGTGGCAGGCTTAAAATGATGGCAAAAAAACAACCCTGGTGCTAGAGGGGGTACGTAGCTGGAGGTTGAATGTTTGAAGGGGTACGGGACTGTGAAATGTTTGGGAACCACTGGTATACCTGATTGGGTAAGATGTTTACTTGGCGGGAGGGCGCTGACCGTGTCCTCTCTCCTGATTGGCTCGTAGCATTGCCACTGGTGGAGGTGGCAGAATGTGGACAGAAGGTACGGCCAAATCAGGGTCGCTGTATCGTCATCCTCCGAGAGGTCCCAGAGACCACACCCCCAGAGGTAAGAATTTGTTGTTTTTAAACAACTAATTGACTGACATCGGTTCAATTCTTTTGAATTCCATTTAGTTATGTTTTTTTCTGAGCTCAATGCTCAGTTTCTCTAGAAATACATCAGGGGTGTGTTCAGTTTGCTGGAATGTTTGCTATGTTGTGACACGTTTCCCTAAAACATTCTCGAAAAGATTTTGAGGTACGTTTGCTCCGTTCGGTGGGTGTGGCTTAAAACAATGAGTGACGTATTTAAAGGGCAGAGGTGCATTTTGAAGCCACAACCCAGCCCCTCCCCGTTTTTCAACTTGACGTTCAGTACAGTACAGCATTCGTTCAATTGAACGTTCTAGTATGTTTTTATCATGGTACTTTTATTAATTGTTTTATTCTGTGTTGTTACAGCATTCAACCCACAGTGCATTTAATGTCCCAAAAGAATATCCAAAATTGAAAAACGTGATGATAATTTTTTACAATTATCGAACTGAAAACAAACTGACCTCATAAAGCACTAATGGCTCAGCATTAACTGTAAGAAACCTCTGTCTGTCTCTCTGTCTGGCTGGCTGTCTGTCTGTCTGTCTGTCGGTCGGTCGGTCGGACGGACGGACATTGTGTGTGTTTATCTTGTTGAACCACCAGGAGGTAAAGGCTCTGTTTGCATGTGAGAGCCTCCCCAGGATCCAGAGCTGTGAGTTTGCCCAGAACGACAACTGGTTCATCACCTTCCACAGTGAGGCTGACGCTCAACAGGTACTGCTTGGAGACTGAGGTTAAGGGGGTTAATGAACAGCTGGGAGAGACAGAGACTGGGGTTAGGGGGGTTAACGACAGGTAGGAGAGACTGGGGTTAGGGGGGTTAACGACAGGTAGGAGAGACTGGGGTTAGGGGGGTTAACGACAGGTAGGAGGGACTGGGGTTAGGGGGTTAACGACAGGTAGGAGAGACTGGGGTTAGGGGCTTAACGACAGGTAGGAGGGACTGGGGTTAGGGGGGTTAACGACAGGTAGGAGAGACTGGGGTTAGGGGGGTTAACGACAGGTAGGAGAGACTGGGTTAGGGGGGTTAACGACAGGTAGGAGAGACTGGGGTTAGGGGGGTTAACGACAGGTAGGAGAGACTGGGGTTAGGGGGGGTTAACGACAGGTAGGAGAGACTGGGGTTAGGGGGGGTTAACGACAGGTAGTAGAGACTGGGGTTAGAGGGGTTAACGACAGGTAGGAGAGACTGGGGTTAGGGGGGTTAATGACAGGTAGGAGGGACTGGGGTTAGGGGGGTTAACGACAGGTAGGAGGGACTGGGGTTAGGGGGGTTAACGACAGGTAGGAGGGACTGGGGTTAGGGGGGGTTAACGACAGGTAGGAGAGACTGGGGTTAGGGGGGTTAACGACAGGTAGGAGAGACTGGGGTTAGGGGGGTTAACGACAGGTAGGAGAGACTGGGGTTAGGGGGGTTAACGACAGGTAGGAGAGACTGGGGTTAGGGGGGGGTTAACGACAGGTAGGAGAGACTGGGGTTAGGGGGGGTTAACGACAGGTAGGAGAGACTGGGGTTAGGGGGGGTTAACGACAGGCAGGAGGGACTGGGGTTAGGGGGGTTAACGACAGGTAGGAGAGGGATTGATCCTCTAGACATTCATGCACATTTCATTGAGCTGCAGATTTCATTCACTTTAAATGGTTTGAACTTTGGATGTCAACATGAGGAGGAGACAATACACTCACCTCCCGGACAATTACTGGAACCGCTGATTAGCCGTTAAGTAAAGTAGCTGTGAAAGCTAATTTAAGTTGGACTATCCTGTTACTCTGTGTGTGTGTGTGTGTGTGTGTGTGTGTGTGTGTGTGTGTGTGTGTGTGTGTGTGTGTGTGTGTGTGTGTGTGTGTGTGTGTGTGTGTGTTCCAGGCGTTCCAGTACCTAAGAGAGGAGGTAAGGACGTTCCAGGGGAAACCCATCAAGGTGAGTGTAGGCTCCTTTACTAAACAGTACTTTTCCATGCAAGTGGCAATCACATGATAAAAGATTGGTTAATTCATTCATTAGGCGCGAATCAAGGCCAAAGTGATGGCAGTCACATCTTACGCGCCAAAGAATGGCTACAGGCCCTGCCCAATGGAGCCCTGCACCAATCAGCAGCCTTACAGCCCATTCTACGCCCAGCCCACTTTCCAGCAGCCCCTCCCACAGCTCTACACAATGACCAATCAGAGCTTGGCTGCCATGGCCGGATACACAGACCCTGTCATGGTGAGGTGGAAAATACACATACACACGCAGGCACAAAATCTATCATGCAGGCACAAGCGTTCTCTCTCCCTGGTGTCATTGTTGTTCTGTCCAGCAGATGGCGTCATTCTCTGGCTTCATGGATGGCTTCCCAGGATTTCCCAGCTTCAAGCTATCCCCCTCACACAGACACAGGTACTACACTCCTCACTCACGTTCTCATTCTGGAGAGACATCTCTCTCCTTCTCCCAAGCTATCATTCTCTTGCCCTCTCTCTTCTTGTCTCTCTCCCTTTCTGTGTTTTGCTTGACGATGGAAGCATGTTTGTAGTTACGTTGTGATGACGTGATTTTTGACATCTGTGTTTCCCTCTCTCCTCCAGTAGGGGGCAGCGAGACCAGAGGTGGTGGTCTGGCGACAGGGGGCCGGGCCTTCTGGATGATCCCCCCTTCTTCCCGGAGGGTGGACCAATAGGATGCGTCCCTGGCCCCCCCAGGCAGGGTCGGCCACGGTTACCAGGCAACAGGCGTAGGGATGGAGAAGGGGGTCGACGTGGAGGGAGAGGGGGGTCAGGGTCCTCCCCCAGCACTGACAGAGGAAGGTAGTGACCTCTAACCTCCAGCCCTTAGAGACGGGTCTCTTCCTGATCACTCATTTTCATTAGAGACTAAAAGGGAGAGACATTTTTTTTAGGTACCACCTGAACTGAAGAAGATTATGTCTCTCTCTCTCTCTCTCTCTCTCTCTCTCTCTCTCTCTCTCTCTCTCTCTCTCTCTCTCTCTCTCTCTCTCTCTCTCTCTCTCTCTCTCTCTCTCTCTCTGAAGGAGAGGTCCCATTGGTCAGAGGAGAAGAAGAGATGACAAGTACTCTGTAAGTACTTAAAGATGTGTTTATAAAGGTTTTGTATCATTTCAGCCAGTAGTTTTGATAGTAGTACTCACGAACCAAAACGGGACCCTGAAAATGTTGAACAAGTTGTGTTTTCTGCAATGATCTGTTACAAATTCATATATGTACTGGATATGTACTGTATGTCTGTGTGCATATAAACCTGTTTATAAGTGTGTGTGTGTGTGTGTGTGTTTAGAGAGGGCCCCCCCCAGTCGCCCCCCCGCTCCTTGTCTCCCAGTCTGGAACTCGGCCCCAATAGCTTCCCCCCACTTCCCCTGGCTACAGCTTCTACAGCAACAGTTACCACAGCAACCAGCAACCACAAGGCAACCAGCAACCACAAGGTAACCAAGAGTCACACAAACACACTCAGACACTCCCTCTACTTTCTTGTAAGGTTGTTTTTCTTGTTCCAGAGTCCAGTTAGAGGCAGCAGTACCAGCGAACCAACCACTGTGACTTCACAAGACCTCCAGCCTATCACAGCATTGCCTCAGAAAACCCTGCCCCTAGAGTGAGTATATTCTCCTTCCGTTCACAATGTGTTTTGTATGATTACTTTAGGGAAGAAAGTTAGACTTGATTTTGTTTGTGTTGTGTTATATGGTGGTTGTTGCTGTCCCACAGGAAGCTAAAGGAAACTGTAGCGTCTCCCAAGAGAACCACAGCAGCTCGTCCGACCGCGAAAGAACCGCTTCAGACCACGAAGGGGAACAGACCAGCAGCGGTGAGACGACTCACAGACTACAGAGACAAACTGGTTAATAGTTGTTTTTTTGAAATGGTGAAGTTGAATGTACCACAGCATGGCTACATCTCAATAGTCTAAAATGGTTTTCTCACCTCATCAGTGCAGAGGAAGGAGAAGAGACTATTGAGATGCAGTCATCTGTCTACCAGAGAAGTAGTGTATGCTGGGTACTGACCGGTCCTGTGTTGTGAATGGTTAGGAGTCCAAGAAGCCAAGCTACGCTGAGATCTGCCAGCGGATACAAGCTAATCAGATGCTCACCGCAAAGGCTACTGACCACACCCCCTTGGGGACGGAGCTTGTCCCAGCCTATCCTGCGCAGGCGCCTGACCCGGCCCAGTTGTCACGGTGACCAGAGTGAGATAGTTACTTTGGGTTGGGGAGAGAAGGGGAAGAAGTTCTTCAAGCCAAAGAAAAAAAATGGAAAAGTTGTAGCATTGTTGTTTCTCTCTGCTGTCTGTCCGTCTGACTTGACGGACCTTTCTGACTTTCTGAAATCTTTATGTTTTGATATTGATTGATTTTCTTTTGATTAATATTGATCAGTATTTAGAGGATTGGACATCAGATTGCTGTATTAATTCTAGTCGTAACATTTAGAGTAACTACGAACAGCCAGACGCTGAGTGACAAGAAGCTAAAGCACTGATATCATATAACATTTTGTTTCTGCATGAGTTTTAGATGTCATTTATTTTATGTTAGATGGAATTCCTTTTGTGTTGACTGGGGGAGGGGGAGTCTCTTACAGTCAGGCGTTAAGAAGAGGAACTACTCTGGTTGATATTGAGAAGTTTACATACAGATACAACATTGTTAGAGTTACTTGAGTTAACAACTTGATTTGGAATCAGGGGTGGTGGGAGGTAAATCGTTTTCAGTTCAGATTTCCTGTGTTTGAGAGAGATTAAGTTTGTAAATGTGGGTATTAGATACAGAATTGAGGCATGATTTAAAAAGGTGAATGTTTTTTTTTCTGTACAGATGTAAATAATTTGACTGTTATTAAACAATTGCCTTAATAATAAACAGTAAACATATATTTTCGCATAGTAATTTATTCCCTGTTACTTACAATTCTAAAGTTTGGTTGAAGAAGTCAATATGGCTGGCTGAATCAGTCTAGCAAACTAAATTCGTACAGGAACCTTTCCTTCAGTAGTCGCCTGCGGTCAGATTGTTCAAGTGGTGAACGTCTGCACCTGAGAGCGTCGCTGTCCAATGTCACGTGGTGCTGAGCTCCGCTTCTGTCGCTGTCCGCGTCTGTGGTGCTGATTCTCTGATCGCAGCTATTACAGCTTGTTTGTTTAGCCTACTTCAGCACCATTGGACCTTCAAATCATGTGACAATGTCACCACATGCTGTGTTATTATAAAATGCAGTGATGCTATGGAGCTAGCTACTCTGCATATGGGCTAATTATCAGTATTGCGTTGGTTGTGGCAAAATCAGATGAGTAAGTAGCGTACCTTACCTGAGACTTGAAGACTTGAGCTGAACTCTCAGAGCTAAGCCGAGTGGTGGGCAGAAAGCCCGGCTTGTCTGCTCCTTGGCAATTCCTTGGGCTTCATGAAGACCAGAGATCCACCAGTACATTGTTGTTGCCATAATTCAGTGATATAGGCCTATATATCCATGTGTGTATCAGGAGGGTGTGGTGCAGTGGTTTGGACATAATACCCATGCCTCCCACGCGGCGCCACCATCGGTCCCTCCCGGTAGCGCTCCTCTCCTCTCTACCGTGCGTCACGTGACAGTAGCTCCTAACAGCGCGAGGATCATCATCAGCACCGCATCGCCGGGCAAGCAGCCTCGAGACCCACGGATCGACCCTCAGTGGTCCCTCATCACAGAGACGATAATAACGGAGAGGAGGTAGACTAACGAGGCCATGCCGGGGCCCCGGTAAACCGACAAAACATATTTTTCTCTTTGTTCCCCTCAATGCACCGCTAGCTGCCTCCTAGGAGGATCCGCGGAATAGTTCTCTCTCTGCTGGAGGAGAGGAGGAGACGGCAACTGAGGGAGGACGGAGAGATTTGTCTACTGTATAACCTAATGGCAGAGCGTGAGGCGTCGCCGTTCCCACTGGACGTTCGCGCCCGGCTGGCGGAGTTGGAACTCGAGCTGTCAGAGGGTAAGAACAAACCCCGCGCGCGCGGTTAATCCGTTAACGTAGAGGAATCTCTACAGCAATGGCCCGTTCCCCCAGACCCCACTCTCTCCACTGCTCCGCCCCTCCAGATGTTTGTCAGAGCGGCCCTCCCAGCCTGCTTTAGCCGGGACAGGGTGAGGGGAGACCCAGCAGCCCACTGCGGGATTGACCCGCCTGCCTTTGTCTCTCTCTTGGTGACACCGACACAAACCCGGTATTTGACCTTGAGACCAACTGGGTGTTAGGACTTGAAATACGTTGTTTTGTCCGTAAGTCCACGGACCCGTGTGCGTGTATGTTTAGGCCTGTACGTGTGTGTCATGCTCAAACGTATGAATTGAATAATATCTCTGCAACACTGCGTGACAGGATACGGTTATGTGTTGTGTGTGTTCGTGATCGGGCTCGGTGTTTTGGCCTGCATACTTAGCTGCTGCTGCTGATGATGATAATGATGATGATTTGGGTGGTTTTTTTTCTGGCGACGATTGAATCTAAAATAAAATAGCCCACAAGGAATCTGTGAAATCACAACCAAGCGGATTAACCAATGGAATTCGGAGATTATTTTGAAGCGCGTGATTGTCAGATAAATTGCGCATTTATCTCTGTGTTATATAATGTTTACATATTTTATTCATATACATTGTCTGCTCTATAGATTGCCGTCAACGCTCCTGATGCATGTTGTGTGCCTGGTTTGCATCGTGGGCTAGCGTGTTAGAGACGCACTGCTGAACGTCTAGAGCCTAATGCAGCCAGTAGCCTATTTTTAATGCTATGATTGTTGGATCCCAAACCCAGCTGTCCCTCCATAGGCTGTTCATCAGAGCAGGACCAGGACAGATAGTGATGGAGATACAGGTGCTGTACTGGAGATGGACAGATGAGGGGGTGTGCAGATTGATATAGAGAGGGGGTGTACATATTGATAGAGAGGGGGGGTGCACAGAGTGATAAAAAGGGGGGGGTGTACATATTGATAGAGAGAGAGGGGGGGTGCAGAGTGATAGAGAGGGGGGGTGTACAGAGTGAAAGAGAGGGGGGTGTACAGAGTGAAAGAGAGGGGGGGTGTACAGAGTGAAAGAGAGGGGGGGTGTACAGAGTGAAAGAGAGGGGGGGTGTACAGAGTGATAGAGAGGGGGGGTGTACAGAGTGAAAGAGAGAGGGGGTGTACAGAGTGAAAGAGAGAGGGGGGTGTACAGAGTGAAAGAGAGAGGGGGGTGTACAGAGTGAAAGAGAGAGGGGGGTGTACAGAGTGAAAGAGAGGGGGGGTGTACAGAGTGAAAGAGAGAGGGGGGTGTACAGAGTGAAAGAGAGAGGGGGGTGTACAGAGTGAAAGAGAGGGGGGGTGTACAGAGTGAAAGAGAGAGGGGTGTACAGAGTGAAAGAGAGGGGGGGTGTACAGAGTGAAAGAGAGTGGGATAGCGATGCCATGCCAATCTGTGTGATTTGATTAGTTCACAAAGACCAATAGGGAAGGAACACTGCTTAGGCTGTAACCAATCACAGCTGGACGTTGATGTGATTCTGGGGATCAGTGTGAGACACACACAGCCGACACACACACACACACACACACACACACACTATTTCCAATGTTCCATGATTGCTAGCAATTTTTAGCCACTTGAAGGAAAATGGAAGTTTCTATAAAATGCTCTTCTGCATCCAGGAAAATGAAACTTTGCTTTAACTGGTCGTGACATATATGTACTATAGATTCCATCTCAGCTTTCTTGTGTGAGAGCGAGAGAAAAAGAGAATTTGAAGAAAGAGAGAATAGGAAATAGAGAGAAGGGCTGTTATGATCTCAGTGATATTTCAGTGTGGCATTCGCTTGGATATTCTCACTCACACACACTTAGGCAGGTATCATTAGATTAGCCCAGTTATTACATCTGATGCTTGAAATCCAAGATGGCCACCAGGCCTTCTCCAGGAGAATGGTTGCTAGGCAACTCCCTGCCTGCTCCGCTGCGCTGAGAGAGGAAGATGGCGTCTCCCTGTTGTGTGTGTGTGTGTGTGTGTGTGTGTGTGCAGAAACAGGAATGCCGTCATGCTGTTGCTGATCTACAGAAAGGCCTCATAGATATAAACCACACACGTGCTGAATATCACAGCGAGGAACAGATGAGCAGATTGGACCCAGATGTTCTGGCTACCCTCAGATTGTGAAACACATTATGTCTCTCTCTCTCTCTCTCTGTCTCGATCTCTCTATTTTTCTCTCTATCTTCCTCTCCCTCACACACACATACTGACATAGATGTGAAATGGCACAGAAACTGCTCAAGAAATAAAATAACACCATAGGCACAATCTTTAACCGTATTAAGCAGCAAACCAAGGCTGGCCTCGTCCACTCACTCTCATACTGTCTCTATTTTATCTATCTATCTATCTATCTATCTATCTATCTATCTATCTATCTATCTATCTATCTATCTATCTATCTATCTCTCTCTCTCTCTCTCTCTCTCTCTCTCTCTCTCTCTCTCTCTCTCTCTCTCTCTCTCTCTCTCTCTCTCTCTCTCTCTCACTCACACACTAAAAGGGCAGGTTCTGTGTTCTGAAGCCTCGTAAAAAACAGATACTCTTACACTCAAAACAACCTCTCTCTCTCACTCCCTCCCCATCCCTTTCTCTCTCTCTCTCACTCACTCCCTCCCTCCCCATCCCTCTCTCTCTCTATCCCCCCACTCTCTCTGCCAGGTGACATCACACAGAAGGGTTATGAGAAGAAGCGGTCTAAGCTGATCAGGGCCTACGTTCCTCATCCTGGAGGTACATTAATACACAGTCTGTCCTCTAGTAGAACACAGTGCAGCACATACAGTCGTATGAAAAAGTTTGGGCACCCCTGGCAATTTCCATGATTTCCATTTATAAATAATTGGGTGTTTGGATCAGCAATTTAATTTTGATCTATCAAATAACTGATGGACACAGTAATAATTCAGTAGTGAAATGAGGTTTATTGGATTAACAGAAAATGTGCAATATGCATCAAAACAAAATTAGACAGGTGCATAAATTTGGGCACCCCAATAGAAAAATCACATCAATATTTAGTAGAGCCTCCTTTTGCTAAAATAACAGCCTCTAGACGCTTCCTATAGCCTCTAATGAGTGTGTGGATTCTGGATGAAGGTATTTTGGACCATTCCTCCTTACAAAACATCTCCAGTTCAGTTAGGTTTGATGGTTGTCGAGCATGGACAGCCCGCTTCAAATCATCCCACAGATTCTCAATGATATTCAGGTCTGGGGACTGGGATGGCCATTCCAGAACATTGTACTTGTTCCTCTGCATAAATGCCCGGGTAGATTTTGAGTAGTGTTTTGGGTCGTTGTCTTGTTGAAATATCCAGCCCCGGCGTAACTTCAACTTTGTGACTGATTCTTCAACATTATTCCCAAGAATCTGCTGATATTGAGTGGAATCCATGCGACCCTCAACTTTAACAAGATTCCCAGTACCGGCACTGGCCACACAGCCCCACAGCATGATGGAACCCCACCAAATTTTACTGTGGGTAGCAAGAGTTTTTCTTGGAACGCTGTGTTCTTTTGCCGCCATGCATAACGTCCCTTGTTATGACCAAATAACTCAATCTTTGTTTCATCAGTCCACAGCACCTTATTCCAAAATGAAGCTGGCTTGTCCAAATGTGTGTTTGCATACCTCAAGCGACTCTGTTTGTGGCGTGTGTGCAGAAAAGGCTTCTTCTGCATTACTCTCAATTTTTACATTACATTTTGGTCTTTTAGCAGACGCTCTTATCCAGAGCAACTTACAGTAGTGAATGCATACATTTCATACATTTTTATATATTTTTTCGTACTGGCCCCCCGTGGGAATCGAACCCACAACCCTGGCGTTGCAAACACCATGCTCTACCAACTGAGCCATACAGGACCTCTCCCATACAGCTTCTCCTTGTGCAAAGTGTGCTGATGCACAGTGACAACATCTGCAGCAAGATGATGTTGTAGGTCTTTGGAGGTGGTCTGTGGGCTGTTTTTGACCGTTCTCACCATCCTTCGCCTTTGCCTCTCCGATCTTTTACTTGGTCTGCCACTTCTGGCCTTAACAAGAACTGTGCCTGTGGTCTTCAATTTCCTCACCATGTTCCTCCCAGTGGACACTGACAGCTTACATCTCTGCGATAGCTTTTTGTAGCCTTCCTCTAAACCATAATGTTGAACAATCTTTGTTTTCAGGTCCTTTGAGAGTTGTTTTGAGGCCCCCATGTTGCCACTCTTCAGAGGAGAGTCAAAGAGAACAACAACTTGCAATTGGCCACCTTAAATACCTTTTCTCATGATTGGATGCACTTGTCTATGAAGTTCAAGGCTTAATGAGCTCACCAAAGCAATTGTGTGTTCCAATTAATCAGTGCTAAGTAGTTACAGGTATTCAAATCAATAGAATGACAAGGGTGCCCAAATTTTTGCATAGCCTATTTTTCACATCTGATTTAATTTCATACAACTTAATATTGCTACACTAAAAATCTTTGTCTGGACAATACCCCAGTACTCAGTTTTTATTAGAAAATGAATGGCATGCCACTGTGATCATTTTCTGTGACGACAGAGTCAATTATTATGTCGCCTCAGAGGGGTGCACAAACTTTTTCATACGACTGTATTTTCTAGTCCCACTGGGTTTAACCTTCTTCCTTTAACCTGTGGCTCTCTCACTCTGTAGTACTCCCAATACTCTCAATGTAGCAGCATATTCAACATGCTGAAAGCTCCTTCCACACTGAGAATGTTTGGTGATTTTTGTATCTCTGTGGATTGGACTGTATCTTTTTGACTCGCTGAATTGTTGTTTGTGTGCTTTTCTCTCTCTCTCTGTGTGTGTGTGTGTGTGTGTGTGTGTGCGCGCACCTTTCTGTGTGCACACGCTTTTCTGTGTGTGTGTGCTTTTCTGTGTGTGTGTGCTTTTCTGTGTGTGTGTGCTTTTCTGTGTGTGTGTGTTTTTCTGTGTGTGTGTGCTTTTCTGTGTGTGTGTGTTTTTCTGTGTGTGTGTGCTTTTCTGTGTGTGTGTGCTTTTCTGTGTGTGCTTTTCTGTGTGTGTGTGTAGGTATGGAGGGTTTGTCCCACCGCCCATTCTTCCCCCCTCCGTCTGCTGCTCGCTTCCACAGGCGGCGTTCTTCTGGAACACGTGATGAACGCTATCGTTCAGGTACACACAAACACACACCCGCCTTAACTACAATACTGAACCTCACCTTAGACCAGAGTCATTGAAACTGTTGGTAGACTCAACTTTAGATTGACCTTTCATTAGTCAACATATAGCTAGAAGTGTTTTGATTAAATTGACTAACACAATTCCTTCTTTCTCCAACACCATTTCACCCCCAGACGTCCACAGTGAGGCGGTGCAGGCAGTGTTAGCCAGACATGTGGAGAGCAAGGTGGCAGTGCCCATGCCCTCCAAACGACGATCGCTGGTGGTACAGACATCCATGGACGCCTACACACCCCCAGGTGAGACACACACACACACACACACACACACACACACACACACACACACACACACACACACACACACACACACACACACACACACACACACACACACACACACACACACACACACACACACATCAGGTTATGATATGATTATGTCAGTGTTATGCTGTAGTTGTGCTGTATGAAGGTTGTATAAAGGTTATTAACTCTCCCTAGGCCTGTCCTCATTGTCTTATACAGTTAAGTTCTATTAAGGTTGTAGTAACGTTAATTATATGTTATGCTATGCAGTTATGTAGTATGAAGGTTGTATGAAAGCTACTGACCCTCACTAGGCCTGTCTTCAGGGTCAGATAGAGTTGGGGTTAGGTTGTGTTTTGGTTAGCTATGATAGGTTGTAGTTATGCTGTATGAAGGTTGTATGAAGGTTACTGACCCTCACTAGGCCTGTCCCCACTGTGCTCAGACTCGTCGTCGGGCTCGGAGGAGGAGGCGGGGCTAGGCGATGATATGCCAGGGATGGAACACTGGATGACTCGCCCCGCCCTCTTAGGTCCAGCCCACCTAGGCTCCACCTCCTCGTCCTCCTCGTCCACTCAGAGCGGCGGCAGCGGTAACGCAGGACGACTGGCAGACTCGCTCGCACACACACACCTCTCACACCCACACCTGGCACACGCCCACCTCACACACACACACCTGACCCAGTCACACCACGTGTCAGCTCACCACGGTGAGTACAACTTCACTTTTCTTATTTGTGTAACAGTGTGTTTGTGTGTATGTGTTTACATCTGTATGTGTGTGTCTGCAGCTATTGGACACCTGTCTCTGAAGCGTAAGCCAGCTCTGGGCGTGGCAGAGAACGGAGGCTCTCTCAGAAGATCCTGTGAGTTCGGTTCTGATATGCTGTGGCCTCCACCGCTGGAGTCTGACGGTCAGTACGCTCACACACACACATGCGCACACACACACAGACCTTTTTTTAATGCATATACCATTCCACTGCTTTAACACTCTCTCTCCCTCTCTCTCTGTCTTTGTTTTCTCTTGCCCTCTCTCTCCCGCTCTCTTACTCTCTCTCTCTCTCTCTCCCGCTCTCTTACTCTCTCTCTCCCGCTCTCTCTCTCTCTCTCTCTCTCTCTCTCTTTCTCTTTGTCTCTCTCTCCTTCCCTCTCTCTCTCTCCCTCCCTCTATCTCTCTCCCTCCCTCACTCTCTCACTCTGCTCCTCCTGATGTAACTGGCTACTCGTCTGACTCCTCCCACTCAGAGCGCCACATAGGAACCATCGCCCGAAACACTCAGAGATACGGCAACGCTGAGCGCATGGAGACTGGAGACGGCGTCCCGGTCAGCAGTCGTGTGTCTGCTAAGATCCAGCAGTTAGTGAACACTCTGAAAATGCCTCGTAGACCTCCGCTCAGAGAGTTCTTCGTTGATGACTTTGAAGAACTTCTAGAAGGTAGGAGCTATCAACCAATAAATCAGTCCAATGAATAAATAAATAAATACATACATATTTAAATCTAGCTATCTAGCTATCTTCTCTGTCTTTATATTTAGTGAAAGGTTAGTGAAGGTTTCTGCATTCATCTCTAGTGTGTGTAATTGTTTTACATGCAAGTTTCACAATAAAAGTCTCTGTCTCTGTAGTCCAGCAGCCAGACCCCAAGCAGCGCCGTCCAGAGGGGGCAGAGATGTTGGCAGTGAGAGGAGAGGCTCTGGGGGTGGTGACTAACTGGCCCCCTTCCCTGGAGGCAGCTCTCCAACGCTGGGGCACCATCAGCCCTAAAGCCCCCTGTCTCACCAGCCTGGACACCACTGGCAAACCTCTATATGTACTCACATACGGTAACTACACACACACACCCACATACACACATCAAAGGAGGCTGGTGAGGGGAGGACGGCTCATAATAATGGCTGGAATGGAGTAAATGGAAAGGTATCAAACACATGGAAACCATATGTTTGATGTATTTGATACCATTCCACTGATTCCACTCCAGCCATTACTATGAGCCCATCCTCCTCAATAAGGTGCCACCAACCTCCTGTGGCACACACACACACTCACTCAGCCCTGTGTTGTGTCCATAGGGAAGTTATGGTCTCGAAGTGTCAAGCTGGCCTTTAACATCCTCCACAAGCTGGGCAGCAAGCAGGAGCCCATGGTGCGACCGGGGGACAGGGTGAGTACATGTAGAAGATCCATCCCTCCAATACTTTTACTAGTTATGTTATTAATCATGGATATCCGAATTAAGGACAAGAAGGATTGTAATATTTTCTCCTGCCTGTGTTCCTCCGATCCCCTAGGTGGCGCTAGTGTTTCCTAACAATGACCCGGTGGCCTTCATGGTGGCCTTCTATGGCTGCCTGCTGGCTGAGGTGGTCCCTGTACCCATAGAGGTGCCCCTCACACGCAAGGCACGTCTACATAAATGTGGGTGTGGGGAAAAATGAATAGTCAGAGGTCCAAGCACAGAGCCCTGGGGAACACCTTGTTTCATTCGCATACTGTTTGTTGTGTTGTATAAGCAATAAGCACATTCAAGCACATATAGGAGTGTTGGACCTGAACGTGTCTCTCTTGTCCAATAGGATGCTGGCAGCCAGCAGATCGGCTTCCTATTGGGTAGCTGTGGGGTTACCGTGGCGCTGACCAGTGATGCCTGCCATAAAGGCCTGCCCAAGAGTGCTACAGGAGAGATACCACAGTTCAGAGGTAAGTATATGTGTGCGTGCATGAGCATGTGTTCTCGTAATCTAGTTCCTCAACAGTGTATGAATACAGCCAAATGATTCTCTGTCTCTCTAGGATGGCCTAAGCTGCTGTGGTTTGTGACTGAGTCGAAGCATCTCTCCAAGCCTCCCAGAGACTGGTTCCCTCACATCAAAGATGCAAACAGCGACACAGCATATATAGAGGTAACACATTCATTACATTTCCATTACAAAAAGAGCTTCTAATGTAAATCAATCCAAATTGCTTTAACAGAACCCTAAGGGGTTTTAATGTGTGTATTTGTTACTCTACACCATACCACTGCTTTAACTCTCTCTC
>NC_042962.1:12765799-12855799 GCF_901001165.1 Salmo trutta | reverse complement strand
TGGATTGGAGATTATTAATGTGAGTCTGGAAGGAGAGTTTACAGTCTAACCAGACACCTAGGTATTTGTAGATGTCCACATATTCTAAGTCAGAACCGTCCAGAGTAGTGATGCTGGACGGGCGGGCAGGTGTTGGTAGCGATGGGTTGAAGAGCATACATTTAGTTTTACTTACATTTAAGAGCAGTTCAAGGCCACGGAAGGAAAGTTGTATGCCATTGAAGCTCATCTGAAGGTTAGTTAACACAGTGTCCAAAGAAGGGCCAGAAGTATACAGAATGGTATTGTCTGCATAGAGGTGGATCAGAGAATCACCAGCAGCAAGAGCGACATCATTGATGTATACAGAGAAAAGAGTCGGCATGAGAATTAAACCCTGTGCCACCCCCATAGACACTGCCAGAGGTCCGGACAACAGGCCCTCCGATTTGACACACTGAACTCTGTCTGAGAAGTAGTTGGTGAACCAGGCGAGGCAGTCATTTGAGAAACCAAGGCTGTTGAGTCTGCCGACAAGAATGTGGTGATTAACAGAGTCGAAAGCCTTGGCCAGGTCGATGAATACAGCTGCACAGTATTGTCTCTTATCGATGGACGTTATGATATCATTTAGGACCTTGAGCGTGGCTGAGGTGCACCCATGACCAGCTTGGTAACCAGATTGCATAGCGAAGAAGGTACGGTGGGATTCGAAATGGTCGGTGATCTGTTTGTTAACATGGCTTTTAAAGAGGATAGATATAGATATAGGTCTGTAGCAGTTTGGGTCTAGAGTGTCTCCCCCTTTAAAGAGGGGGATGACCACGGCAGCTTTCCAATCTTTGGGGATCTCAGATGATACGAAAGAGAGGTTGAACAGGCTAGTAATAGGGGTTGCAACAATTTCGGCTGATAATTTTAGAAAGAGAGGGTCCAGATTGTCTAGCCCAGCTGATTTGTAGGGGTCCAGATTTTGCAGCTCTTTCAGAACATCAGCTATCTGGATTTGGGTGAAGGAGAAATGGGGGAGGCTTTGGCAAGTTGCTGTGGGGGGTGCAGAGCTGTTGACCAGGGTAGGGGTGGCCAGGTGGAAAGCATGGGCAGCCGTAGAAAAATGGTTATTGAAATGTTCAATTATCGTGGATTTATCGGTGATGACAGTGTTTCCTAGCCTCAGTGCAGTGGGCAGCTGGGAGGAGGTGCTCATATTCTCCATGGACTTTACAGTGTCCCAGAACTTTTTGGGATTGTGCTGCAGGATGCAAATTACTGTTTGAAAAAGCTAGCCATCGCTTTCCTAACTGCCTGTGTATATTGGATCCTATTTTCCCTGAAAAGTTGCATAACGCGGGGTCTGTTCGATTCTAATGCAGTACGCCACATGATGTTTTTGTGCTGGTCAATGGCAGTCAGGTCTGGAGTGAACCACGGGCTATATCTGTTCTTTGTTAAAAAAAAATTGAATGAGGCATGCTTATTGAAGATGGTGAGGAAAGCACTTTTAAAGAATAACCAAGCATCTTCTACTGACGGAATGAGGTCAATATCCTTCCAGGATACCCGGGCCAGGTCGATTAGAAAGGCCTGCTCGCTGAAGTGTTTTAGGGAGCGTTTGACAGTGATGAGGGGTGGTTGTTTGACCGCAGACCCATTATGGATGCAAGCAATGAGGCAGTGATCGCTGAGATCCTGGTTGAGGACAGAAGTGTATTTGGAGGGCAGGTTGGTTAGGATGATATCTATCAGGGTGCCTGTGTTTACGGATTTGGGGTTGTACCTGGTAGGTTCATTTGATAATTTGTGTGAGATTGAGGGCATCAAGCTTAGATTGTAGTATGGCCGGGGTCTTAAGCATGTCCCAGTTTAGGTCACCTAACAGCACGAGCTCTGAAGATAGATGGGGGGCAATCAATTCATATATGGTGTCCAGGGCACAGCTGGGGGCAGAGGGTGGTCTATAGCAAGCGGCAACGTTGAGAGACTTGCTTCTGGAAAGGTGGATTTTTAAAAGTAGAAGCTCAAATTGTTTGGGCACAGACCTGGATAGTAAGACAGAACTCTGCAGGCTATATCTGCAGTAGATTGCAACTTTGCCCCCTTTGGCAGTTCTGTCTTGTCCTAGAATGTTATAGTTAGGGATGGAAATTTCAGGGTTTTTGGTGGCCTTCCTAAGCCAGGATTTAGACACGACTTGGACATCCGGGTTGGCAGAGTGTGCTAAAGCAGTGAATAAAACAAACTTAGGGAGGAGGCTTCTAATGTTAACCTGCATGAAACCAAGGCTTTTGCGGTTACAGAAGTCAACAAATGAGAGCGCCTGGGGCATGGGAGTGGAGCTAGACACTGCAGGGCCTGGATTAACCTCTACATCACCAGAGGAGCAGAGGAGGAGTAGGATAAGGGTACGGCTAAAGGCTATAAGAACTGGATGTCTAGTGTGTTCGGAACAGAGAGTAAAAGGAGCAGGTTTCTGGGCGCGGTAGAATAGATTCAATGCATAATATACAGACAAAGGTATGGTAGGATGTGAGTACAGTGGAGGTGAACCTAGGTATTGAATGACGATGAGAGGGGTATTGTCTCTAGAGACATTAATTAAACCAGGTGAGGTCACTGCATGTGTGGGAGTTGGGACAAGAGGGTTAGCTGAGGCATATTGAGCAGGGCTGGAGGCTCCTCAGTGAAATTTGACAATAATCACTAACCAAAACAGCAATTGACAAGGCATATTGACTTTAGGGAGAGGCATGCGTAGACGAGTGATCATTGGGTCCAGTGTGTAGCTGGGCGGGCTGGAGACACTGTGATTCAGACAGCTAGCGGGCCGGGACTAGCAGGCTAGCAGAAGGGCCTTAGAGGGACGTCGCGATGGGAGAAGTCTGTTGTAGCCCCCTCGTGCTGTTACGTCAGCAGACCAGTCGTGATGGATCAGCAGGTGTCCGTGTAGTAAAAGGGTCCAGGCCAATTGGCAAAATAGGTATAGTAGCCCAAAAAATTGGCTGATGGACCTCTTATGCTAACAGTCTGGTATGCTCTAGACAGCTAGCAGGCCGTGGCTAGCAGTCTAGCAGATGGGCATTCAGGGGACGTCGCGACGGAGGAGCCTGTTGAAAAAAACCCTCGGGCGGATTATGTCGGTAGTCCAGTCGTGATGGATCGGCTGGGCTCCGTATCGGCAATAAAAGGGGTCCAGGCCAATTGGCAAAATAGGTATTGTAGCCCAAGGAGTGGCTGTTGGACCTCTTCGGCTAGCCGGGAGATGGGCCTAGCATAGGCTAGCTTCAGGCTAATTGGTGCTTGCTTCGGGACAGAGACGTTAGCCAGGAGAACCCAATCGGATAGCAGCTATCTAGCTGCGATGATCCAGGTGAAGAGGTTCAGAGCGGTAGGAATCCGGGGATATGGAGAAAAACAAGTCCGATAAGCTCTGGGTTGAATCGCGTTGTGCAGACTGGCAGGAGTTGTCCGGGCTAAAGGTTAGCTGATGACCGCTAGCAGTGGCTAGCTGACTACTAGCTAGTAGCTAGTTAGCTGGCTAGCCTCTGTTGGGGGTTCCGGTTCTGGAGTAAAGAAAATAGCAGATCCATACCACATTGGGTGAGGCGGGTTGCAGGAGAGTATGTTGAGGTTGGGGTTAAGAAAAATATTTAAAAAGATATGCGAAGAAAAAATATATAAAAAGATAAATACACAGGACACGACAAGACGAAGACAAAAGATGCCTGACTGCTACGCCATCTTGGAATGAAAATGAATTTAGAATTTAGTGTACGACGAGAAGCAACTTTGCTGGAAACCTGAAGAACATTGTTAGCTCTTATAGCGCTCAAGCTGCTTGTTGTATCTGGTCATTCAAATCATGTTTTGGACGTGTCCTGACCTCGTGTGTGTGTGTGTGTTGTGTGTTGTGTGTGTCTTGTAGAGATCGGTCCTGCCTCTGTGATGGTGGGGAACCTGGTGTCTGGGAAGAGGATCGCTATGGCCAGTGGCAGAGACCTGGGACAAACTGATGACAATGACCAGGTAACACATCGTGTGTGTAGTTCTTCCGCCTGACACACACACAGGACTTTATAATGTGTTTTAAACTGTGATGGATTCTAGTTATTACACAGTCTGTGATGGCATATCATGTTGTGTGTTCTGTAGTTCCTGTTCCTGTCAGAGGTTCTGCAGTGGAGATCTCAGACTACGCCTGAACACATCCTCTACACACTGCTTAGCTCCCGGGTAGCACACACACACACACATGCATGCACATACTCACACAGCAGTGGAGGCTGGTGGGAGGAGCTATAGGATGACAGGCTCATTTTAATGTCTGAAATGGAGTAAAAGGAACTGAGTCAAACATGTGGTTTCCATATGTTTGATGTGTTTGATACCGTTCCATGTATTCCTTTCCAGCTTTACAATGAGCCCGTCCTCCTATAGCTCCTCCCACCAGCTTCCACTGACACAAACACACACTTATGCCATGGATTTTTTAAGGACTCTGATCGTTTTGGACTCTGATTGTTAAGGACCCTAATTGTTACGGACTCTGGTTGGACTCTGATTGTTACGGACTCTGATTGTTAAGGACTGATTGGACTCTGATTGTTATGGACTTTGATTGGACTCTGATTGTTATGGACTCTGATTGTTAAGGACTCTGATTGGACTCTGATTGTTATGGACTCTGATTGTTAAGGACTGATTGGACTCTGATTGTTATGGACTCTGATTGGACTCTGATTGTTACACACTCTGATTGGACTCTGATTGTTATGGACTCTGATTGTTAAGGACTCTGATTGGACTCTGATTGTTTACGGACTCTGATTGTCAAGGACTCTGATTGGACTCTGATTGTTATGGACCCTGATTGTTATGGACTCTGATTGTTATGGACTCTTGATTGTTAAGGACTCTGATCGGACTCTGATTGTTTAGGACTCCGATTGTTTACGGACTCTGATTGGACTCTGATTGTTTTGGACTCCGATTGTTTACGGACTCTGATTGGACTCTGATTGTTTACGGACTCTGATTGTCAAGGACTCTGATTGGACTCTGATTGTTATGGACTCTGATTGTTATGGACTCTGATTGTCAAGGACTCTGATTGGACTCTGATTGTTATGGACTCTGATTGTTACGGACTCTGATTGTCAAGGACTCTGATTGGACTCTGATTGTTATGGACTCTGATTGTTATGGACTCTGATTGTTTACGGACTCTGATTGTCAAGGACTCTGATTGGACTCTGATTGTTATGGACTCTGATTGTTATGGACTCTGATTGTTACGGACTCTGATTGTTACGGACTCTGATTGTTATGGACTCTGATTGTTACGGACTCTGATTGTCAAGGACTCTGATTGGACTCTGATTGTTACGGACTCTGATTGTTATGGACTCTGATTGTTACGGACTCTGATTGTCAAGGACTCTGATTGGACTCTGATTGTTACGGACTCTGATTGTTATGGACTCTGATTGTTACGGACTCTGATTGTTATGGACTCTGATTGGAATCTGATTGTTATGGACTCTGATTGGAATCTGATTGTTATGGACTCTGATTGGACTCTGATTGTTATGGACTCTGATTGTTACGGACTCTGATTGTCAAGGACTCTGATTGGACTCTGATTGTTATGGACTCTGATTGTTATGGACTCTGATTGTTTACGGACTCTGATTGTCAAGGACTCTGATTGGACTCTGATTGTTATGGACTCTGATTGTTATGGACTCTGATTGTTACGGACTCTGATTGTTACGGACTCTGATTGTTATGGACTCTGATTGTTACGGACTCTGATTTTCAAGGACTCTGATTGGACTCTGATTGTTACGGACTCTGATTGTTATGGACTCTGATTGTTACGGACTCTGATTGTCAAGGACTCTGATTGGACTCTGATTGTTACGGACTCTGATTGTTATGGACTCTGATTGTTACGGACTCTGATTGTTATGGACTCTGATTGGAATCTGATTGTTATGGACTCTGATTGGAATCTGATTGTTATGGACTCTGATTGGAATCTGATTGTTATGGACTCTGATTGTTATGGACTCTGATTGTTATGGACTCTGATTGTTATGGACTCTGATTGGAATCTGATTGCGCTCTATCACTCCATCTTTCTCTAGGGAGCGGTGTCTAGTTCTCTGACGTGTCTTCAGCTCCATAAGAGGGCAGAGAGAGTTGCTGCTCTGCTGCTGGAGAGAGGAGGACTACAGGAGGGAGACCACATAGCACTGGTCTACCCACCAGGTAACACACACACACACACACACACACACACACACACACACACACACACACACACACGCACACGCACATGCGCACACACATGCGCACACACGCACACACACACACAGCATATGTGTACGCCCAAATACACTCTTCACTTCTCTCTCCTATGTGTGTTACAGGTATAGACCTGATTGCAGCGTTCTACGGTTGTCTGTACGCTGGCTGTGTTCCTATCACAGTCAGACCGCCCCACCCACAGAACATCTCAACCACACTGCCCACGGTCAAGATGATCGTAGAGGTGAGAGGTCAATGACTGTGGTAAACTAGAGGTCAATACTGCCCAGGCAACCGGGTAGAGAGGAGGTAGAAGAGAAAGAGAATGTAACAGCATCTCTCTCTCCATCTATCGCTCCCTCTCTCTCCTCATCTATCTCCCTCTCTCTCTTCATGTATCGCACTCTCTCTCTTCATCTTCCTCTCTCTCTTCATCTCTCTCTCCATCTATCTCCCTCTCTTCATCTATCTCCCTCTCTCTTCATCTATCTCCCTCTCTCTTTTCAACTCTCTCTCTCCATCTATCTCCCTCTCTCTTCATCTCTCTCTCTCTTCATCTATCTCTCTCTCTCTTCATCTCTCTCTCTCTCCATCTATCTCTCTCTCTCTTCATCTCTCTCTCTCTCCATCTATCTCCCTCTCTCTCTTCATCTATTGCACTCTCTCTCTCCATCTATGTCCCTCTCTCTTCATCTCTCCCTCTCTCTTCATCTATCTCCCCCTCTCTCTTCATCTATCTCCCCCTCTCTCTTCATCTATCTCCCTCTCTCTTTTCATCTCTCTCTCTCCATCTATCTCCCTCTCTCTTCATCTTTCTCTCTCTTCATCTTTCTCTCTCTTCATCTATCTCTCTCTCCATCTCTCTCTCTCTCTTCATCTATCTCTCTCTCTCTCTTCATCTCTCTCTCTCTCTCCATCTATCTCCCTCTCTTCATCTCTCTCACTCTCTCTCTCCATCTATCTCCCTCTCTCTTCATCTCTCTCTCTCACTCTCTCTCTCCCTCCATCTCTCTCTATCTCTCTCTCTCTTCATCTCTCTCTCTCCATCTATCTTTCTCTCTTCATCTCTCTCTCTCTTCATCTATCTCGCTCTCTCTTCATCTATCTCCCTCGCTCTCTTCATCTATCTCCCTCTCTCTTCATCTATCGCTGTCTCTCTCTCTTCATCTATCTCTCTCTCTGCATCTATCTCTCTCCATCTCACTCTCTCTCTCTCTTCATGTATCTCCCTCTCTTCGTGTATCTCCCTCTCTCTCTTCATCCATCTCCCTCCCTCTCTTCATCTATCGCTCCCTCTCTCTTCATCTATCTCCATCTCTCTCCATCTCTCTCTACATCTCTCTCTCTCTTCATTTCTCTCTCTCTCTACATCTCTCTCTCTCTTCATCTATCTTCATCGTTCTCTCTCTCTCTTCATCTATCTCCCTCGCTCTCTTCATCTATCTCCCTCGCTCTCTTCATCTATCTCCCTCGCTCTCTTCATCTATCTCCCTCGCTCTCTTCATCTATCTCTCTCGCTCTCTCCATATCTCTCTCTCTTTCTCTCTTCATCTATCGCTGTCTCTCTCTCTCTTCATCTATCCCTCTCTCTTCATCTATCTCTCTCCATCTCCCTCTCTCTTCATCTATCTCTCTCCATCTCCCTCTCTCTTCATCTGTCTCTCTCTCTTCATCTGTCTCCCTCTCTCTTCATCTCTTTCTCTCTCTCTCTCTCTTCATCTATCTCTCTCTCTCTCTTAAATCTATCTCTCTCTCTTCATCTATCTCTCTCTCTCTTCATCTATCGCTGTCTCTCTCTTCATGTATCGCTGTCTCTCTCTTCATCTATCTCCCTCTCTCTTCATCCATCTCCCTCTCTCTCTTCATCCATCTCCCTCTCTTCATCCATCTTCCTCCCTCTCTTCATCCATCTCCCTCCCTCTCTTCATCTATATCTCTCTCTTCATCTCTTTCGCTCTCTCTCTCTCTTCATCTATCTATCTCTCTTCATCTCTCTCTCTTCATCTATCTATCTATCTATCTATCTATCTATCTATCTATCTATCTATCTCTCTTCATCTCTCTCTCTCTCCATCTCTCTCTCATCTATCTCTCTCTCTCTTCATCTATCTCTCTCTCTCCTTTTTATATATATCTCTCTCTCTCTCTCTTCATCCATCTCCATCTCTCTCTTCATCTATCTCTCTCTTCATATATCTCTCTCTTCATCTATCGCTGTCTCTCTCTCTTCATGTATCTCCCTCTCTCTTCATCCATCTCCCTCTCTCTCTTCATCCATCTCTCTCTCTCCATCTCTCTCTCCCCATCTCTCTCTCTCTCCATAACTCTCTCTTCATCTATCTATCTCTCCCTTCATATCTCTCTCTTCATCTCGCTCTATTCATCTATCTCTCTCTCTCTGTTCATATATCTCTCTCTTCCTCTATCTCTCTCTCTCTTCATCTATCTCACTCTCGCTCTTCATCTATCTCTCTCTCGCTCTTCATCTATCTCTCTCTCACTCTTCATCTATTTCTCTCTTTTCATCTCTCTTCTCTCTCTCTCTCTCTCTCTCAATCTATCTCTCTCCCTCATCTATCTCTCTATCTCTTCATCAATCTCTCTCTCCCTTCATCTACGTATCTCTCTCTCTCTGCATCTATCTTTCTCTCTCCCTTCATCTATCTCTCTCTCTCTCTCTGCATCTATTGCTCTCTCTCCCTTCATCTATCGCTCTCTCCCTCCAGGTCAGTCGTTCGGCATGTGTGATGACCACAGCGGTCATCTGTAAGCTGCTGCGGTCCAAGGAGGCGGTCGCCACAGTTGACATCAGGAACTGGCCTCCCGTCCTGGACACAGGTCAGCCCTGACCACATGTACTGTATCTGTCAGGCTGTTAGCTGGATGTTTGTATTGTATCTGTCAGGATGTTTGTACTGTATCTGTCAGGCTGTTAGCTGGATGTTTGTATTGTATCTGTCAGGATGTTTGTACTGTATCTGTCAGGCTGTTAGCTGGATGTTTGTACTGTATCTGTCAGGATGTTAGCTGGATGTTTGTATTGTATCTGTCAGGATGTTTGTATTGTATCTGTCAGGCTGTTAGCTGGATGTTTGTATTGTATCTGTCAGGCTGTTAGCTGGATGTTTGTATTGTATCTGTCAGGATGTTTGTACTGTATCTGTCAGGATGTTAGCTGGATGTTTGTACTGTATCTGTCAGGATGTTAGCTGGATGTTTGTATTGTATCTGTCAGGATGTTTATATTGTATCTGTCAGGATGTTAGCTGGATGTTTGTATTGTATCTGTCAGGCTGTTAGCTGGATGTTTGTATTGTATCTGTCAGGATGTTTGTATTGTATCTGTCAGGCTGTTAGCTGGATGTTTGTATTGTATCTGTCAGGCTGTTAGCTGGATGTTTGTATTGTATCTGTCAGGATGTTTGTACTGTATCTGTCAGGATGTTAGCTGGATGTTTGTACTGTATCTGTCAGGATGTTAGCTGGATGTTTGTATTGTATCTGTCAGGATGTTTGTATTGTATCTGTCAGGCTGTTAGCTGGATGTTTGTATTGTATCTGTCAGGCTGTTAGCTGGATGTTTGTATTGTATCTGTCAGGATGTTTGTACTGTATCTGTCAGGATGTTAGCTGGATGTTTGTACTGTATCTGTCAGGATGTTAGCTGGATGTTTGTATTGTATCTGTCAGGATGTTTATATTGAATCTGTCAGGCTGTTAGCTGGATGTTTGTATTGTATCTGTCAGGCTGTTAGCTGGATGTTTGTATTGTATCTGTCAGGATGTTAGCTGGATGTTTGTATTGAATCTGTCAGGCTGTTAGCTGGATGTTTGTAGTGAATCTGTCAGGATGTGAGCTGGATGTTTGTATTGTATCTGTCAGGATGTTTGTACTGTATCTGTCAGGCTATTAGCTGAATGTTTGTACTGTATCTGTCAGGATGTTAGCTGGATGTTTGTATTGTATCTGTCAGGATGTTTATATTGTATCTGTCAGGATGTTAGCTGGATGTTTGTATTGTATCTGTCAGGCTGTTAGCTGGATGTTTGTATTGTATCTGTCAGGCTGTTAGCTGGATGTTTGTTCTGTATCTGTCAGGCTGTTAGCTGGATGTTTGTATTGTATCTGTCAGGATGTTTGCTGGATGTTTGTATTGTATCTGTCAGGATGTTTGTATTGTATCTGTCAGGCTGTTAGCTGGATGTTTGTACTGTATCTGTCAGGATGTTTGTATTGTATCTGTCAGGCTGTTAGCTGGATGTTTGTATTGTATCTGTCAGGCTGTTAGCTGGATGTTTGTATTGTATCTGTCAGGCTGTTAGCTGGATGTTTGTATTGTATCTGTCAGGCTGTTAGCTGGATGTTTGTATTGTATCTGTCAGGATGTTTGTATTGTATCTGTCAGGCTGTTAGCTGGATGTTTGTATTGTATCTGTCAGGATGTTTGTATTGTATCTGTCAGGATGTTTGTACTGTATCTGTCAGGATGTTTGTACTGTATCTGTCAGGATGTTTGTACTGTATCTGTCAGGATGTTTGTACTGTATCTGTCAGGATGTTAGCTGGATGTTTGTATTGTATCTATCAGGATGTTAGCTGGATATTTGTACTGTATCTGTCAGGCTGTTAGCTGGATGTTTGTATTGTATCTGTCAGGCTGTTTGCTGGATGTTTGTATTGTATCTGTCAGGATGTTAGCTGGATATTTGTACTGTATCTGTCAGGCTGTTTGCTGGATGTTTGTAGTGAATCTGTCAGGATGTGAGCTGGATGTTTGTATTGTATCTGTCAGGATAATTGTACTGTATCTGTCAGGCTATTAGCTGAATGTTTGTACTGTATCTGTCAGGATGTTAGCTGGATGTTTGTATTGTATCTGTCAGGATGTTTATATTGTATCTGTCAGGCTGTTAGCTGGATGTTTGTATTGTATCTGTCAGGATGTTTGTATTGAATCTGTCAGGCTGTTAGCTGGATGTTTGTATTGTATCTGTCAGGATGTTAGCTGGATGTTTGTATTGTATCTGTCAGGATGTTAGCTGGATGTTTGTATTGTATCTGTCAGGCTGTTAGCTGGATGTTTGTACTGTATCTGTCAGGCTGTTAGCTGGATGTTTGTATTGTATCTGTCAGGCTGTTTGTACTGTATCTGTCAGGCTGTTAGCTGGATGTTTGAATTGTATCTGTCAGGCTGTTTGTACTGTATCTGTCAGGTTGTTAGCTGGATGTTTGTATTGTATCTGTCAGGCTGTTTGTACTGTATCTGTCAGGCTGTTAGCTGGATGTTTGTATTGTATCTGTCAGGCTATTAGCTGGATGTTTGTACTGTATCTGTCAGGATGTTAGCTGGATGTTTGTATTGAATCTGTCAGGATGTTTGTACTGTATCTGTCAGGCTGTTAGCTGGATGTTTGTATTGTATCTGTCAGGCTGTTAGCTGGATGTTTGTATTGTATCTGTCAGGATGTTTGTACTGTATCTGTCAGGATGTTAGCTGGATGTTTGTATTGTATCTGTCAGGCTGTTAGCTGGATGTTTGTATTGTATCTGTCAGGATGTTTGTATTGTATCTGTCAGGCTGTTAGCTGGATGTTTGTATTGTATCTGTCAGGATGTTTGTATTGTATCTGTCAGGCTGTTAGCTGGATGTTTGTATTGTATCTGTCAGGCTGTTTGCTGGATGTTTGTAGTGAATCTGTCAGGATGTTTGTATTGTATCTGTCAGGCTGTTAGCTGGATGTTTGTACTGTATCTGTCAGGATGTTTGTATTGTATCTGTCAGGCTGTTAGCTGGATGTTTGTATTGTATCTGTCAGGCTGTTAGCTGGATGTTTGTATTGTATCTGTCAGGCTGTTAGCTGGATGTTTGTATTGTATCTGTCAGGCTGTTAGCTGGATGTTTGTATTGTATCTGTCAGGCTGTTAGCTGGATGTTTGTATTGTATCTGTCAGGATGTTTGTATTGTATCTGTCAGGCTGTTAGCTGGATGTTTGTATTGTATCTGTCAGGATGTTAGCTGGATGTTTGTACTGTATCTGTCAGGCTGTTAGCTGGATGTTTGTACTGTATCTGTCAGGCTGTTAGCTGGATGTTTGTATTGTATCTGTCAGGATGTTTGTACTGTATCTGTCAGGCTGTTAGCTGGATGTTTGTATTGTATCTGTCAGGATGTTAGCTGGATGTTTGTATTGTATCTGTCAGGATGTTTGTATTGTATCTGTCAGGATGTTTGTACTGTATCTGTCAGGATGTTTGTACTGTATGTGTCAGGATGTTTGTACTGTATCTGTCAGGATGTTTGTACTGTATCTGTCAGGATGTTAGCTGGATGTTTGTATTTTATCTGTCAGGCTGTTAGCTGGATGTTTGTATTGTATCTGTCAGGATGTTAGCTGGATATTTGTACTGTATCTGTCAGGCTGTTAGCTGGATGTTTGTATTGTATCTGTCAGGCTGTTTGCTGGATGTTTGTATTGTATCTGTCAGGATAATAGCTGGATATTTGTACTGTATCTGTCAGGCTGTTTGCTGGATGTTTGTAGTGAATCTGTCAGGATATGAGCTGGATGTTTGTATTGTATCTGTCAGGATGTTTGTACTGTATCTGTCAGGCTATTAGCTGAATGTTTGTACTGTATCTGTCAGGATGTTAGCTGGATGTTTGTATTGTATCTGTCAGGATGTTTATATTGTATCTGTCAGGCTGTTAGCTGGATGTTTGTATTGAATCTGTCAGGCTGTTAGCTGGATGTTTGTATTGTATCTGTCAGGATGTTAGCTGGATGTTTGTATTGTATCTGTCAGGATGTTAGCTGGATTTTTGTATTGTATCTGTCAGGCTGTTAGCTGGATGTTTGTACTGTATCTGTCAGGCTGTTAGCTGGATGTTTGTATTGTATCTGTCAGGCTGTTTGTACTGTATCTGTCAGGCTGTTAGCTGGATGTTTGTATTGTATCTGTCAGGCTGTTTGTACTGTATATGTCAGGTTGTTAGCTGGATGTTTGTATTGTATCTGTCAGGCTGTTTGTACTGTATCTGTCAGGCTGTTAGCTGGATGTTTGTATTGTATCTGTCAGGCTGTTTGTACTGTATCTGTCAGGCTGTTAGCTGGATGTTTGTATTGTATCTGTCAGGCTGTTTGTACTGTATATGTCAGGTTGTTAGCTGGATGTTTGTATTGTATCTGTCAGGCTGTTTGTACTGTATCTGTCAGGCTGTTAGCTGGATGTTTGTATTGTATCTGTCAGGCTATTAGCTGGATGTTTGTACTGTATCTGTCAGGATGTTAGCTGGATGTTTGTATTGAATCTGTCAGGATGTTTGAACTGTATCTGTCAGGCTGTTAGCTGGATGTTTGTATTGTATCTGTCAGGCTGTTAGCTGGATGTTTGTATTGTATCTGTCAGGATGTTTGTACTGTATCTGTCAGGATGTTAGCTGGATGTTTGTATTGTATCTGTCAGGCTGTTAGCTGGATGTTTGTACTGTATCTGTCAGGCTGTTAGCTGGATGTTTTTATTGTATCTGTCAGGATGTTTGTATTGTATCTGTCAGGCTGTTAGCTGGATGTTTGTATTGTATCTGTCAGGATGTTTGTACTGTATCTGTCAGGCTATTAGCTGGATGTTTGTATTGTATCTGTCAGGATGTTTGTACTGTATCTGTCAGGCTATTAGCTGGATTTTTGTATTGTATCTGTCAGGCTGTTAGCTGGATATTTGTATTGTATCTGTCATGCTGTTAGCTGGATGTTTGTACTGTATCTGTCAGGATGTTAGCTGGATGTTTGTATTGTATCTGTCAGGATGTTTGTATTGTATCTGTCAGGCTGTTAGCTGGATGTTTGTACTGTATCTGTCAGGATGTTAGCTGGATGTTTGTATTGTATCTGTCAGGATGTTTGTATTGTATCTGTCAGGCTGTTAGCTGGATGTTTGTAATGAATCTGTCAGGATGTTAGCTGGATGTTTGTACTGTATCTGTCAGGCTGTTAGCTGGATGTTTGTATTGTATTGTATCTGTCAGGATGTTTGTATTGTATCTGTCAGGCTGTTTGCTGGATGTTTGTATTGTATCTGTCAGGCTGTTAGTTGGATGTTTGTACTGTATCTGTCAGGATGTTAGCTGGATGTTTGTATTGTATCTGTCAGGCTGTTAGCTGGATGTTTGTATTGTATCTGTCAGGATGTTTGTACTGTATCTGTCAGGCTGTTTGCTGGATGTTTGTATTGAATCTGTCAGGATGTTTGTACTGTATCTGTCAGGCTGTTAGCTGGATGTTTGTATTGTATCTGTCAGGCTGTTAGCTGGATGTTTGTACTGTATCTGTCAGGCTGTTAGCTGGATGTTTGTATTGTATCTGTCAGGCTGTTTGTATTGTATCTGTCAGGATGTTAGCTGGATGTTTGTATTGTATCTGTCAGGATGTTAGCTGGATGTTTTTACTGTATCTGTCAGGCTGTTAGCTGGATGTTTGTACTGTATCTGTCAGGCTGTTAGCTGGATGTTTGTATTGTATCTGTCAGGCTGTTAGCTGGATGTTTGTATTGTATCTGCCAGGATGTTAGCTGGATGTTTGTTCTGTATCTGTCAGGATGTTTGTATTGTATCTGTCAGGATGTTTGTATTGTATCTGTCAGGCTGTTAGCTGGATGTTTGTATTTTATCTGTCAGGCTGTTAGCTGGATGTTTGTATTGTATCTGTCAGGCTGTTAGCTGGATGTTTGTATTGTATCTGTCAGGATGTTAGCTGGATGTTTGTTCTGTATCTGTCAGGATGTTAGCTGGATGTTTGTATTGTATCTGTCAGGATGTTAGCTGGATGTTTGTTCTGTATCTGTCAGGCTGTTAGCTGGATATTTGTACTGTATCTGTCAGGCTGTTTGCTGGATGTTTGTAGTGAATCTGTCAGGATGTTTGTATTGTATCTGTCAGGATGTTAGCTGGATGTTTGTACTGAATCTGTCAGGATGTTTGTACTGTGTCTGTCAGGCTGTTAGCTGGATGTTTGTACTGTATCTGTCAGGCTGTTAGCTGGATGTTTGTGCTGGTGTATAACTCAATCAATCAATCAAATGTATTTATAAAGCCCTTCTTACATCAGCTGATATCTCAAAGTGCTGTACAGAAACCCAGCCTAAAACCCCAAACAGCAAGTAATGCGGGTGTAGAAGCAGGGTGGCTAGGAAAAACTCCCTAGAAAGGCCGGAACCTAGGAAGAAACCTAGAGAGGAACCAGGCTATGAGGGGTGGCCAGTCCTCTTCTGGCTGTGCCGGGTGGAGATTATAACAGAACATGGCCAAGATGTTCAAATGTTCATAGATGACCAGCAGGGTCAAATAATAATAATCACAGTGGTTGTAGAGGGTGCAACAGGTCAGCATCTCAGTAAATGTCAATTTGCTTTTCATAGCCGATCATTCAGAGTATCTCTACTGCTCCTGCTGTCTCTAGAGAGTCTGTCTCTAACTGAATATTATTGTGTTATCAGATGACCTGCCAAAGAAGAAGTCTCCAGTGCTGTATAAGCCCTGTAACCCTGATGCCCTGGCCTACCTGGACTTCAGTGTGTCCACTACTGGCATGCTGGCTGGAGTACAGGTAACATTAAGCCCTAACCTCTGACCCCTAACCCCTGTTCTGACCTTTAACCCTACCTGGACTTCAGTGTGTCCACTACTGGCATGCTGACTGGAGTACAGGTAACATTAAGCCCTAACCTCTGACCCCTAACCCCTGTTCTGACCTTTAACCCTACCTGGACTTCAGTGTGTCCACTACTGGCATGCTGACTGTAGTACAGGTAACATTAAGCCCTAACCTCTGACCTCCATCCCTGACTCTTATCCCCTGCTTTTTTCTGGTGGCTAACATGGTGTGTGTGTGTGTGTGTGTGTGTGTGTGTGTGTGTGTGTGTGTGTGTGTGTGTGTGTGTGTGTGTGTGTGTGTGTGTGTGTGTGTGTGTGTGTAGATGTCCCATAATGCTGTGGGAGCGTTCTGTCGGTCAGTGAAGCTGCAGTGTGAACTGTATCCCTCCAGAGAGGTAGCGATCTGTCTCGACCCCTACTGTGGCCTGGGCTTCGTCCTCTGGTGTCTCTGCAGGTACACACACACCGTAACATGCACAGAGGCACGCATGCACGAACACACATACACACACCAATTCAACAACAGTTTCAATGTCCAACAACTGACTTCCCTTTCTAACCTCTAACTCTCCAGTGTGTACAGTGGCCACCAGTCGATCCTGATCCCTCCAGTAGAGTTGGAGTCTAACCCAGCCCTGTGGCTGCTCGCTGTCAGCCAGCTCCGAGTCAGAGACACCTTCTGTTCCTACAGCGTCATGGAGCTCTGCACTAAAGGACTGGGCCTGCAGACAGAGGCACTGAAGGTACACACACACTAGAGTTCTCACCACACACACGCTACAGTTCTCACCACACACACGCTACAGTTCTCACCACACACACGCTACAGTTCTCACCACACACACGCTAGAGTTCTCACCACACACACGCTAGAGTTCTCACCACACACACGCTAGAGTTCTCACCACACACATGCCAGAGTTCCCATCATACACACGCTAGAGTTCTCATCACACACACGCTAGAGTTCTCATCGTACACACGCTAGAGTTCTCATCACACACACACTAGAGTTCTCACCACACACACGCTAGAGTTCTCATCACACACACGCTAGAGTTCTCATCACACACACGCTAGAGTTCTCACCACACACACGCTAGAGTTCTCATCACACACACGCTAGAGTTCTCACCACACACACGCTAGAGTTCTCACCACACACACGCTAGAGTTCCCATCGTACACACACTAGAGTTCTCATCGTACACATGCTAGAGTTCTCACCACACACACGCTAGAGTTCTCATCACACACACGCTACAGTTCTCATCACACACACGCTAGAGTTCTCATCACACACACGCTAGAGTTCTCATCACACACACGCTAGAGTTCTCATCACACACACGCTAGAGTTCTCATCACACACACGCTAGAGTTCTCATCACACACACGCTAGAGTTCTCACCACACACACGCTAGAGTTCTCATCACACACACGCTACAGTTCTCATCACACACACGCTAGAGTTCTCACCACACACACGCTAGAGTTCTCATCACACACACGCTACAGTTCTCATCACACACACGCTAGAGTTCTCATCACACACACGCTAGAGTTCTCATCACACACACGCTAGAGTTCTCATCACACACACGCTAGAGTTCTCATCACACACACGCTAGAGTTCTCATCTAGCCTGAAAATTCGAGCCCAGTCTTACCCAAGCCCCGTTGAAGCCCGAGCCCAGGACCAGTCTGACATCACAGAAATGCAATGAGACTGAACTTGAAAAAAAAAGCCTGATTTCTAGAAAACAGTATATTAATTTAAACTGGTGTTGAGAACAATGCGGCGGAGGCGGGCGGCAGCGAAGTGAGGAAACAGAGAGAGGAAAACTCACCTTAGTTATGATCAACTTAATCATGACAATATCGGAATAAATGCAATTGAAGGCATGTATGAAATTGTTGCTTATACTGAAACTCCCAAATTCATATTCAACCATTATACTAACTTAAAGCAATAGCCATGTGTGGTCAATGATCGGTGCATGAACCAATCAATGCAATGCATGTTTTATTCCGAAATTACATTTGGATCAGTTATGGGTCTACTTTCAAAGGTCCAGCAAATGCACATTAGCAGGCCAGTCATATAGGGTGCATTTCATTTGTATGTATCTGCTTTAACTGATGCCATTCTGAGATGTGCTGCCTGTTGGGTCTTGTGGATCATCATTCTCCAGAATGCACTCTAGTCTATTCGTATTGCAATTTGAAACATTTCAATGATCAGAAAAATAAGTTTAATCATGGCCACTATTTTCTCTGGCCCAGCCAATATTGCAGTCTTGGCGCTGCTTGTGTCTGCTACTGAGACAGAGAGCAGTAGACTGTTTTAATTTCGTAACACAGCAAGCTTGAAACCCGCCCGGCACGAATCAATTCAGATCATTTGAGGCCCGGCTATCGGGCCCCATCGGGTTTGGACTGAGAATGAGAACTCTTACACACAAACACACACAATTCAAATGCAGGGAGAACTAAAAGTGATCTTTGTAATGTCTTTGAATTGACTCAGTAAACGGTGTGTTTGTGGCCTGAGGTGTTGTCTAATTGGTTGCTGATGGACAGACGGAGTTTATTTTAAGAGATTCATTTTCGCCATGGAAATCGCCATGGAAACTGGGAGCTGACTGAGACACACACAAGGAACAGATCAAGGAACAAACCGCAGCTTTATATAGTCATCAGCAGGTGGGATGAAGGTGGGGTGAGAGGGAAGATGAGAGGGAGGATGAGAGGTAGGATTATAGATGAGAGGGAGGATTAGAGGTATGATGAGAGGGCGGATGAGAGGGAGGTAATGATTGAAATGTTGTGTACTTATATGTAATACCCTCTCTCCTCTTTCCCTCTCCTCTTTTCCCCCTCCTCTTTCCCCTCTCTTCTCTTCCCCCTCTCTCCTCCTCTCCCCCTCTTCTCTTCACCCCTCTCTCCTTCCCCGTTCTCTTCCCCCTTTCTCCCTCCTCTTCTCATCCCCCTCTCTCCTCCCTCTTCTCTTCCCCCCTCTCTTCTCTTCCCCCCCTCTCCTCCCTCTTCTCTTCCCCTTCTCTTCCCCCTCTGTCCTCCCTCTCTTCTCTTCTCCCTATCTTTTCTTCCCCCTCTGTCCTCCCTCTCTTCTCTTCTCCCTATCTTCTCTTCCCCCTCTGTCCCCCATCTCTTCTTCCTCCTCTCTCCTCCCTGTCTTCTCTTCCCCCTCTCCTCCCTCTCTTCTCTTCCCCCTCTCTCCTCCATCTCTTCTTCCCCCTCTCTCCTCCATCTCTTCTTCCCCCTCTCTCCTCCCTCTCTTCTCTTCCCCCTCTTTCCTCACTCTCTTCTTCCCCCTCTCTTCCTCCCTCTCTTCCCCCTCTCTCCTCTTCCTCTCCAGGCGCGGGGCCTGGACCTGTCCCGTGTGAGGGCGTGTGTTGTGGTAGCAGAGGAGAGACCCAGGATGTCTCTAACACACTCCTTCTCCAAGCTGTTTAAAGACCTGGGCCTGCACCCCCGATCTGTCAGCACAGCATTCGGCTGTAGGGTCAACCTGGCTATCTGTCTGCAGGTAGGGCTGTGTGTGTGTGTGTGTGTTTGTTGTATGTGTGTGTGTTGTATGTGTGTTTGTTGTGTGTGTGTTTGGTGAGTGTGTGTGTGTGCGATAACATGGTTACCCTGTCCTGTGATTGGTTACAGGGCACCTCCGGACCAGACCCTACTACAGTCTACGTGGACATGAGAGCTCTGCGACATGATAGGTATGTCTGCCTGTCAGTCACAGCAACAACCAATCAGATCAACCAATTAACTTGATTAACAGTTTGTCTGTCTCTCAGGGTTCGGTTGGTGGAGAGAGGTTCTCCTCACAGTCTCCCTCTCATGGAGTCAGGAAAGGTGGGTCCTGTGTTATGTTTTAACATTTAGCGTCAGAAAGTTTCATGACTGGAGTGTACTAAGACTGAGTAAGACTCAGCTTCTAGAGCTCCTGACTGTGTGGTTCAGTAAGACTCAGCTTCTAGAGCTCCTGACTGTGTGGTTCAGTAAGACTCAGCTTCTAGAGCTCCTGACTGTGTGGTTCAGTAAGACTCAGCTTCTAGAGCTCCCGACTGTGTGGTTCAGTAAGACTCAGCTTCTAGAGCTCCTGACTGTGTGGTTCAGTAAGACTTAGCTTCTAGAGCTCTTGACTGTGTGGTTCAGTAAGACTCAGCTTCTAGAGCTCCTGACTGTGTGGTTCAGTAAGACTTAGCTTCTAGAGCTCCTGACTGTGTGGTTCAGTAAGACTCAGATTCTAGATCTTCTGACTGTGTGGTTCAGTAAGACTCAGATTCTAGATCTTCTGACTGTGTGGTTCAGTGAGACTTAGCTTCTAGGGCTCCTGACTGTGTGGTTCAGTAAGACTCAGCTTCTAGGGCTCCTGACTGTGTGGTTCAGTAAGACTCAACTTCGAGAGCTCCTGACTGTGTGGTTCAGTAAGACAGCTTCTAGAGCTCCTGACTGTGTGGTTCAGTAAGACTCAGCTTCTAGAGCTCCTGACTGTGTGGTTCAGTAAGACTCCGCTTCTAGATCTTCTGACTGTGTGGTTCAGTAAGACTCAGCTTCAAGAGCTCCTGACTGTGTGGTTCAGTAAGACTCAGATTCTAGATCTTCTGACTGTGTGGTTCAGTAAGACTCCGCTTCTAGATCTTCTGACTGTGTGGTTCAGTAAGACTCATCTTCAAGAGCTCCTGACTGTGTGGTTCAGTAAGACTCAGATTCTAGATCTTCTGACTGTGTGGTTCAGTAAGACTCCGCTTCTAGATCTCCTGACTGTGTGGTTCAGTAAGACTCAGATTCTAGATCTTCTGACTGTGTGGTTCAGTGAGACTTAGCTTCTTGAACTCCTGACTGTGTGGTTCAGTAAGACAGCTTCTAGAGCTCCTGACTGTGTGGTTCAGTGAGACTTAGCTTCTTGAACTCCTGACTGTGTGGTTCAGTAAGACAGCTTCTAGAGCTCCCGACTGTGTTGTTCGGCTGCAGCTCTCTGCAGATAGACCAGAATATCTCATATATTCTGTACATGGAGAAGGAAGCATTGTAACGTAATTATGGTGACTGTTTAAGATCCTACCTGGTGTCCGCATCATCATCGCCAACCCAGAGACCAAGGGACCCCTGGGAGACTCCCACTTAGGAGAGGTCAGCATACACACACAAACTGATTGATTTAATAAACTTGTTTCATGATTTTATGTTGCCCCAGTAAACATGCTAGAAAGAGAGAGATCATTTTAAATGAATTTCAATCTCTCTCTCTGCCTCTCCCGTCTCTAGATCTGGGTGCACAGTGCCCATAACGGCAGTGGATATTACAGTGGTTATGGAGAGGAGGTTCTCCAGTCTGATCACTTCACCTCCAGACTCAGCTTTGGAGACACATCCACCGTCTGGGCTCGCACCGGATACCTGGGCTTCTTACGACGTACTGAACTCACCGATGCCAGCGGAGGTATACACACACACACACACAAACACACACACAAACACACACATAAAAACATATACAGACACACATTATTCGCGCACAGACATACACACACACCTTTCTCTGTGTTCCGTCCCCAGAGAGACATGATGCGCTGTATGTGGTGGGCGCGTTGGAGGAGGCCATGGAGCTGAGGGGGATGAGGTACCATCCTATAGACATAGAGACCTCCGTCATCAGGACGCACCAGAGCATCATGGAATGGTATGTCACTAAACATCTGAAACAACACAAAAGCTGTTCCTATTTCTCTTCTTTATTTAGGTAGAACCACTATAGTTCCAAATGACTCATCTGTGTGTGTGTGTGTGTGTGTGTGTGTGTGTGTGTGTGTGTGTGTGTGTGTGTGTGTGTGTGTGTGTGTGTGTGTGTGAGACAGTGCGGTGTTCCCCTGGACTAACCTGCTGGTAGTTGTGGTGGAACTAGAAGGCTCGGAGCAGGAAGCACTGGACCTGGTTCCCATGGTGACCAAGGCGGTGCTGGAAGAGCATTACCTCATCGTTGGTGTCGTCGTGGTAACGGACATCGGGGTGATCCCCATCAACTCTCGCGGGGAGAAGCAGCGCATGCACCTCCGAGACGGCTTCCTACAGGACCAGCTCGACCCCATCTACGTGGCTTATAACATGTAACCCAGCCGCCCCATCCAGGGGGGTGTGGGTGGATGTAAGAGAGGGGGATGTGTGTGTTAGCATGTGTGTGTATGCGTATGTGCGTGTATATCGCTGGTGTTGTTCATTTCAAATCAAGACGTACTGTATTTTTGAATCTGCATATGGTCATATGGTGTGGTGCCAGTTGTCTGTTCCTGTAGTTGTGCTGTGGTGGAGGTATGGCTGTTTCTGCACCCCCGGTTAAACCTGACACCTAGACAGGAAGTCGCTGTACAAAGCCTTAGAGGAACACTGTGTACGCGTTAGGAGAGAGAGAAAATATCTCTGAACATATCTGTTTTCTTAATGAAATAGACATTAAAAATAAAGTTATTAAAGTATATTGTCAGAAAAAGACAGGGGGTTCAGATTAGTGTATAAATATAAATATTGTACATAAACAAAATGATCTATACGGCGAGAACTGAAACACACTGAGGACCTGTTATACAGCTTTCTCCACCTGCGGTGTGTGTGTGTGTGTGTGTGTGTGTGTGTGTGTGTGTGCGTGCGTGCGTGCGTGCGTGCGTGCGTGCGTGCGTGTGTGTGTGTGCGTGCGTGCGTGTGTGTAAATGAATGAATGTGACAGTGCACTCCTCTTATAAGAATCACATACATCCTTAACGATTTGTTTCCTAAAGCCAATTAACTCCTAAATGCCAAGTTAACCTGTTAGAAGTACACGATTGTTTCTATCCAACATTGTTTGACCATTGTAAGCATTTTATTATGGTAATATGTGATTCTGCTAAGAGAGCCCAGTAAGTAGCAGACGAAAATAGGAGTTGTAAAGCCCAGCTCTGGACCAGAAACACAAGATACATTCTAAATGTTAGCCTATTCCCTTTAAGGTGCACTGTTGGGACCATGGTCATAAATAGGACACTATATTCAAAATAAGCCCCCGTTTGGGACGCATCCACAGTGAAGTGTTCTAACAAAGAGAAAACAAAAGAGTTTAGAAGAAATGTATTTATCAGTCATAAAATGATCACTTATGGCATCGTCTATGTTATCAGTCTATGTTATCAACTTTTCTGTGAAAAACATAATTTCATGTTAATGTTTATTGCCATGAGTCTTATACTAGAGGCAGAACTGAGTGGCTTTTTGCTAGATGGGCCAGCTGCGAAGTCAAAATTGGCTACAATGTAAAAATTCATGAAATCAAAAATGTGCTTTTTTGGTCTTCATTGAAGGTGAGGGTTAGGCATTAGGGTTAGCGGTGTAGTTAAGATTAGAGTTAAGGTTTAAAATCTGATTTTATTCCAGCTAGTGACCACTCTGCAGAGCTGCCTCTAGGGCAAGACTCATGACAATAAATGCCAACCTGCTCATTTTAATCAAATCAAATCACATTTTGAATACAAAAGGTGTAGATCTTACCGTGAAATGCTTACTTACAAGCCCTTAACCAACAATGCAGTTCAAGAAGTAGAGTTAAGAAAAAAATGACAATATAAATGAAAGTAAAAAATAAAATCATAAGTAACACAATAAAATGACATAACAGTAACAAGGCTATATACAGGGGGTACCAGCCCCGAGTCAATGTGCGGGGGACAGGCCAGATGAGGTAATTCGTACGTGAAGGTAGGGGTGCACCTAATGCACCTATTTGTTTACACTCAGACTCCTGAGTTTGTTTTATCATCATAATCACAACACATCTCATTTTAATGTATTTTATCAGCTACTTTTGACTCAGAGCTATAATATAATGCCATGAAAAACCTACATATCATGACGTATTTATTTGCTTGTTATTCTGTACTAGAGAATGGTGATGGTACTATTTTTTTTTTTAAATGGTAACCTTTATTTAACTAGGCAAGTCAGTTAAGAACAAATTCTTATTTACATTGACGGCCTTCCCCGGCCAAACCCTAACGCGGACGATGCTGGGTCAATTGTGCGCCGCCCTATGGGACTCCCAATCGCGGCCGGTTGTGATACAGCCTGGAATCGATCCAGGGTCTGTAGTGACTACTCTAGCACTGAGATGCAGTGCCTTAGACCGCTGCGCCTCTCAGGAGCCCCCTGACTGTGTGTTAGAGAGAGAGAGGAGTTTTGTAGGTAGGGTTAAGCCTGGTACAGAAACTAGAGAGGTGAGAGAGACTGCATTTTGTGTGTGTGTGTGCGTGTGCGTGTGCGTGTGCGTGCGTGTATTGTGTGTAAATAGTGTTGATTTTGTACGGTACAGGTGTGTGTGATTGTTTTGTACACATGATGAAAATATAAAAATGACACTTTTATAAGAGCCTGCCATTGGCTCAACATCACACTATACGGTGCAATAAAGTGCTTCGATTGGTTAAGCCGTGTCTGGTGTGCTGTTATTTCTTCAAATATTTTGAGTGGTGCTCAGTGCAAAGAAAAAGGAGTTGCACAAGTTCTAGGATCAGTTCCCTTTACCAATCCTTACCTGAAGTAGTAGGGCATGGTTTTTTCTTGAGTGGTTAGTCAAGGGGCCGCAGCATAATTACATATAACTTGTAGACTGCAAATTTACCACAAGATTCCCAAATAGATATTGGACTAAAACCTAATCATTTCAAACCTTGCTTACATTTGTATACAATCGCATACACAGTCCACAAAACATTAGGAACATCGTCCTAATATTGAGTTCCACACTCCCTTTTGCCCTCAGAACATTCTCAATTTGTCAGGGCATGGACTCTACAAGGTGTCAAAAATGTTTCACAGGGATGTTGGCCCATGTTGACCCCAATGCTTCCCACAGTTGTGTCAAGTTGACTGGATAACCTTTGGATGGTGGACCATTCTTGATACACACGGGAAACTGTTGAACGTGAAAAACCCAGCAGTGTTGTAGTTCTTGACACACTCAAACCGGTGTGCCTATCACCTACTACCATACCCCGTTCAAAGGCACTGGACGGGACGTCATAAATTAAGAAACATCTTTACAATATCTCCAAACCGAGTGGTTTGTCTAATTTATGCTTTGGCTACAACTTCAAATAAAGGACCAGTGGTGTAAAGTACTTAAGTAAAAATACTTTACAGTACTACTTAAGTCGTTTTTTGGGGTCTCTGTACTTTACTATTTCTTTTTTTAACAACTTTTACTTTTACATAACTACATTACTAAAGAAAATGATGTACTTTTTACTCCATACATTTTCCCTGACACCCAAAAGTACTTGTTACATTTTGAATGCTGAGCAGGACAGGAAAATGGTCCAATTCAGGCAATAATTTGGGAATGAGTTGATAGAATATGAGTTTGAAAAATATGATTCTCATTGGACAGGCACTTCCAAAGCTCTGAGACTATCACTCTTGCCATGACTGTCTATGAAAATTTAAATAGGTCACATCAGTTTGCAATGAATAACTTCGAATAAGACCCCCTCTCACCCACAGAGGGGGAAGGAAAGAACTAGGAGGGGTTAACAACTCACGTCATGTTGTAAATCAACTGAGAAGATCCAGGCCTGTGCTCTCAAAATTCACCAAAGGAATGTTCTTTGTCTCAACAGACCTTTTCCCGCTGAAACTCTAACATGTTCAAAGCAAATACTGGAACAATATTTTTTACGTAGAACATGGGGAATGGTCAGAGGCAATCTATAGAACACTAATGTGTAGTTTAGTAATAGCTAGGTTAGCTAGCCAGCTATTTCCGTCCCCCGCGACGCCATTGTTCCATACCCAGCCAACTATTACCGACGAGCAGCATTGTAGAAACTAAATACGTTACAAAGGAACGTCTTGATTAGTGTTATGTTATGTTAGCTAGCTACAAAGTTGCTTTTGTATAATAGCCAACCTCTACCGACTAGCAGCACTGTAGAAACTATTCCATTACAACGGAACGATTTGACTAGTGCAGTGTTAGCTAGCTAGCTACATAGCTGTCTTTGTCATAGCTTGATAATTGTGTAGTTTAGTAATTATCGAGGATAGCTAGGTTAGCTAGGTTAGCTAGCCAGCTATTTCCGTCCCCCGCGACGCCATTGTTCCATACCCAGCCAACTATTACCGATGAGCAGCATTGTAGAAACTAAATACATTACAAAGGAACGTCTTGATTAGTGTTATGTTATGTTAGCTAGCTACAAAGTTGCTTTTGTATAATAGCCAACCTCTACCGACTAGCAGCACTGTAGAAACTATTACATTACAACGGAACGACTTGATTAGTGTAGTGTTGTGTTAGTTAGCTAGCATTTTCGTCATTTTAGTCAATAAGATTTTCGCAACGTAAGCTTAACTTTCTGAACATTCGAGACGTGTAGTCCACTTGTCATTCCAATCTCCTTTGCATTAGCGTAGCCTCTTCTGTAGCTTGTCAACTATGTGTCTGGCTATCCCTGTTCTCTCCCCTCTGCACAGGCCATACAAACGCTTCACACCGCGTGGCCGCTGCCACTCTAACCTGGTGGTCCCAGCGCGCACGACCCACGTGGAGTTCCAGGTCTCCGGCAGCCTCTGGAACTGCCGGTCTGCGGCCAACAAGGCTGAGTTAATCTCAGCCTATGCTACCCTCCAGTCCCTAGACTTCCTGGCGCTGACGGAAACATGGATTACCACAGATAACACTGCTACTCCTACTGCTCTCTCCTCGTCTGCCCACGTGTTCTCGCATACCCCTAGAGCATCGAGCCAGCGGGGTGGTGGCACTGGAATCCTCATCTCTCCCAAGTGGACATTCTCTCTTTCTCCCCTGACCCATCTGTCTATCTCCTCATTTGAATTCCATGCTGTCACAGTTACCAGCCCTTTCAAGCTTAACATCCTTATCATTTATCGCCCTCCAGGTTCCCTTGGAGAGTTCATCAATGAGCTTGATGCCTTGATAAGTTCCTTCCCTGAGGATGGCTCACCTCTCACAGTTCTGGGTGACTTTAACCTCCCCACGTCTACCTTTGACTCATTCCTCTCTGCCTCCTTCTTTCCACTCCTCTCCTTCTTTGACCTCACCCTCTCACCTTCCCCCCCTACTCACAAGGCAGGCAATACGCTTGACCTCATCTTTACTAGATGCTGTTCTTCCACTAATCTCATTGCAACTCCCCTCCAAGTCTCCGACCACTACCTTGTATCCTTTTCCCTCTCGCTCTCATCCAACACTTCTCATTCTGCCCCTACTCGGATGGTATTGCGCCGTCCCAACCTTCGCTCTCTCTCTCCCGCTACTCTCTCCTCTTCCATCCTATCATCTCTTCCCTCTGCTCAAACCTTCTCCAACCTATCTCCTGATTCTGCCTCCTCAACCCTCCTCTCCTCCCTTTCTGCATTCTTCGATTTTCTCTGTCCCCTATCCTCCAGGCCGGCTCGGTCCTCCACTCCTGCGCCGTGGCTCGACGACTCACTGCGAGCTCACAGAACAGGGCTCCGGGCAGCCGAGCGGAAATGGAGGAAAACTCGCCTCCCTGCGGACCTGGCATCCTTTCACGCCCTCCTCTCTACATTTTCCTCTTCTGTCTCTGCTGCTAAAGCCACTTTCTACCACTCTAAATTCCAAGCATCTGCCTCTAACCCTAGGAAGCTCTTTGCTACCTTCTCCTCCCTCCTGAATCCTCCTCCCCCTAGCCCCCCCTCCTCTCTCTCTGCGGATGACTTCGTCAACCATTTTGAAAAGAAGGCTGATGACATCCGATCCTCGTTTGCTAAGCCAAACGACACCGCTGGTCCTGCTCACACTGCCCTACCCTGTGCTTTGACCTCTTTCTCCCCCTCTCTCTCCAGATGAAATCTCTCGTCTCGTGACGGCCGGCCGCCCAACAACCTGCCCACTTGACCCTATCCCCTCCTCTCTTCTCCAGACCATTTCCGGAGACCTTCTCCCCTACCTCACCTCGCTCATCAACTCAAGAGTTGCACCCCTTCTGAAAAAACCTACACTCGATCCCTCCGATATCAACAACTACAGACCAGTATCCCTTCTTTCTTTTCTCTCCAAAACTCTTGAACGTGCCGTCCTTGGCCAGCTCTCCTGCTATCTCTCTCAGAATGACCTTCTTGATCCTAATCAGTCAGGTTTCAAGACTGGGCATTCAACTGAGACTGCTCTTCTCTGTGTCACGGAGGCTCTCCGCACTGCTAAAGCTAACTCTCTCTCCTCTGCTCTCATCCTTCTAGACCTATCTGCTGCCTTTGATACCGTGAACCATCAGATCCTCCTCTCCACCCTCTCCGAGCTGGGCATCTCCGGCGCGGCCCACGCTTGGATTGCGTCCTACCTGACAGGTCGCTCCTACCAGGTGGCGTGGCGAGAATCTGTCTCCGCACCACGTGCTCTCACCACTGGTGTCCCCCAGGGCTCTGTTCTAGGCCCTCTCCTATTCTCACTATACACCAAGTCACTTGGCTCGGTCATATCCTCACATGGTCTCTCCTATCATTGCTACGCAGACGACACACAATTAATCTTCTCCTTTCCCCCTTCTGATAACCAGGTGGCGAATCGCATCTCTGCATGTCTGGCAGACATATCAGTGTGGATGATGGCTCACCACCTCAAGCTGAACCTCGGCAAGACGGAGCTGCTCCTCCTCCCAGGAAAGGACTGCCCGTTCCATGATCTCGCCATCACGGTTGACAACTCCCTTGTGTCCTCCTCCCAGAGTGCTAAGAACCTTGGCGTGACCCTGGACAACACCCTGTCGTTCTCCACTAACATCAAGGCGGTGACCCGATCCTGTAGGTTCATGCTCTACAACATTCGCAGAGTACAACCCTGCCTCACACAGGAAGCGGCGCAGGTCCTAGTCCAGGCACTTGTCATCTCCCGTCTGGATTACTGCAACTCGCTGTTGGCTGGGCTCCCTGCCTGTGCCATTAAACCCCTACAACTCATCCAGAACGCCGCAGCCCGTCTGGTGTTCAACCTTCCCAAGTTCTCTCACGTCACCCCGCTCCTCCGCTCTCTCCACTGGCTTCCAGTTGAAGCTCGCATCCGCTACAAGTCCGTGGTGCTTGCCTACGGAGCTGTGAGGGGAACGGCACCTCCGTACCTTCAGGCTCTGATCAGGCCCTACACCCAAACAAGGGCACTGCGTTCATCCACCTCTGGCCTGCTCGCCTCCCTACCTCTGAGGAAGCACAGCTCCCGCTCAGCCCAGTCAAAACTGTTCGCTGCTCTGGCACCCCAATGGTGGAACAAGCTCCCTCACAACGCCAGGACAGCGGAGTCAATCACCACCTTCCGGAGACACCTGAAACCCCACCTCTTTAAGGAATACCTGGGATAGGATAAAGTAATCCTTCTACCCCCCCCCCCCAAAGATTTAGATGCACTATTGTAAAGTGGTTTTTCCACTGGATATCTTAAGGTGAATGCACCAATTTGTAAGTCGCTCTGGATAAGAGCGTCTGCTAAATGACTTAAATGTAAATGTAAATGTAATGTTATTTTGTTTGTTATTTTGTGATGCCATTAAAAATGTTACAACGGAAATACCGTAACTTGGAAAGTATACCCACTACGTAGATGAAGATTCCATACTATGGGTTGTGCATGTAATATGAAAAATTATGTAAGTGTTTTTGTTAAGAGAAGGATGTGAAGTGAGAAGCTATAAGAGATAATTGTTTTCCATAACTTTGCACAGTGAGTAATCACCGCCCCGCAGTGAGGTCAGAGAGTCCATCAGCCTGCCAGAACTGCCCCTTTCGAGCAAAAGGTATAAATGATGCGTTAAGAAGTTAACACATTAGACCAGAAAAAGCGTGAAGCAGCAGCTACACTTTTAAAATGGTTTGAACTTTGCATCTCAACATGAGGAGGAGACAATACACTCACCTCCCGGACAATTACTGGAACCGCTGATTAGCCGTTAAGTAAAGTAGCTTTGAAAGCTAATTTAAGTTGGACTATCCTGTTACTCTCTGTATGTGTGTGTGTGTGTGTGTGTGTGTGTGTGTGTGTGCGTGCGTGCGTGCGTGCGTGCGTGCGTGAGAGAGAGAGAGTGAGTGGAGATAACATGGTCACCCTGTCCTGTGATTGGTTACAGGGCACCTCCGGACCAAACCCTACTACAGTGGACATGAGAGCTCTGCGACATGATAGGTATGTCAACTCTGTAGTTCTGTTCAGAACTACACAACAAGTCACCGGATACCGGACAACTACGAAGAAGGACAACAGTAGAAGAGTTTTTGGAACCGTTTCAGACAATCAAAGCCTTACAAGCGTGCCGCAAAAAGACCCAACCCCCCTTTCCAAGGCTGCCCCGTTCACCGAGAGGTCCCCGGCGAACCCAGGCATTTCACATAAATACATTCATGATTTCTTGCGGTTTGTGTGCAAATTATATGGTTATTGTAGGTGAGAGTAGTTTCTGAATGTGGCAATGTTAAGTGTCTCTGTCCCTCTCTCTCTCCCTATCCATCTCTTCTTTAACAAGCAGCCATGTTGTTGTCATTCCGCTAGGGACCTGTTTTCAGCGTATTCGTATTACGTCCCAGTCAATAACCGGTGCAGAGTGTGTGTGTTTATCTTGTGTTCCTATTTAATTAGCTAGTAAATAAATTATTAAATCAATTTGTGTAGTATTGAATCATAAGTAAGGCTCTGGTTTTTGCAGATGCAAGGTGGTCACTGTTCAGAATGGTGATATGATACGAGGTTATGGTTAATACGTTTTTATAGATGTGATAGGTAAAGACCTTTTAGAGTTTAATTCAAGAGATGGTAACTCTTTAAAGAAGCGCTATCGTGATGCCCCCAGATCCTATCAGGTAACAATTAAACACAATTAGTTAATTAGATAAATAATAGTCTTCTGATTGTTAAAGTCAAGTCACGACACTCTCCATCTTGTCTTTCTCTTCCTTTCTCTCTCTTTCTCTGTCTCTTTTTCTCCACTCTCCCTTCATAGACAATACTATACTAAGACAATACTATGACTCCTTTTTTACCCTCTCAGGTCGTTATTAAACCCTCCAGGGACTTTATGTGACAAAAGTGGTTGTGTAATGAGTAACCTTGCCTAAGACTGAATAATTTCCCTTAACCCTAACCCCAGCCTTATCCTCAATCTCTCTCTTTTTCTCTTTCTCTTACTCTTTTTCTCTCTCTCTCTCTCTCTCTCTCTCTCTCTCTCTCTCTCTCTCCCCCTCTCTCTCTCTCTCTCTCAATCTCTTTCTCTCTCAAAGTCATACGAATGTTGTTATGGTATAAAATCATTCTTCATCATCACATTAAACTCGAAAATGACAATGATATGTGAGGTTGACAGAACACAGCTGAGATGGGTTTATCACTGGAATGTCCACCTCTCTTCCTTTTCCCCTCTCCTCTCTTCTTCTCCTATTTTCACTCTATCCTGTTCTCTCCTCTCAATCTACTCTCTTCCCCTCTCCCTTTCTTTGTTCTTCTCTTCACCCCTCTTCTATCTTTCTCTCCCTCTCTTCCATCCTCTCCTCCTTCTCTCTCCTCTCTTCTCCTTACAGGAATTCATCAGAGTACCTGTGCTGGGACATCTCTGGTTCATAAGGCTACAAGCATGTCGAGTGTAGTTCAGGTGAAGGCAACTAGAGTTCACTGTGATGGTGCTGTGAGCTGAAGGGGGTAGAGGGAGAAATGACCGCCCAGGTAGTATAGAGTAGGCCTAGGCTACATGTCCTTCCCTCTGACCCTCAACTCATACCTCTTAGTACTAGTCCAAACAAACAAAATAACTTTTAGAGTACTTAGCTCTGACTCTCTCTCTTTCTCTTTCTCTCTCTTTCTCTCTCTCTCTCTCAATCTCTCTCTCTCACTATGTCCCTCTTGCTCTCTCTCTCTCTCTCTCAATCTCTCTCTCTCACTATGTCCATCTTGCTCTCTCTCAATCTCTCTCTCAATCTCTCTCTCAATTTTCAATTCATTTCGAAGGGCTTTATTGGCATGGGAAACACATTTTTACATTGCAAAAGCAAGTAATATAGATAATAAACAAAAGTGATAATAAACAAAAAATAATAAACAAAATCAATCAAAAATGTACAGTAAACATTACACTCACGAGTTTCAGAAGAATAGACACATTTCAAACGTCATATTATGGCTATGTACAGTGTTATAATGGTGTGCAAATAGTTAAAGTACAAAAGGAAAAATAAATAAGCATAAATATGGGTTGTAGTTACAATGGTGTGTTTGTTCTTCACTGGTTGCCCTTTTCTTGTGGCAACAGGTCACAAAAATTGCTGCTGTGATGGAACACTGTGTTATTTCACCCAATAGATATGGGAGTTTATCAAAATTGGATTTGTTTTTTAATTCTTTGTGGATCTGTGTAATCGGAGGGAAATATGTGTCTCTAATATCGAATCATACATTTGGAAGGAGGTTAGGAAGTGCAGCTCAGTTTCCACCTCATTTTGTGGGCAGTGTGCACATAGCCTGTCTTCTCTTGAGAATCTGGTCTGCCTATGGGGGCCTCTGAATAGCAAGGCTATGCTCACTGAGTCTATACATAGTCAAAGCTTTCCTTAAGTTTGGGTCTGCGACAGTAGTCAAGTAATCTGCCACTGTGTACTTTCAGTTGAGGGCCAAATTGCATTCCAGTTTGTTCTGTTTTTTGGTCAATTCTTTCCAATGTGTCAAGTAATTCTCTTTTTGTTTTCTCATGATTTGGTTGGGTTGCTGTCCTGGGGCTCTGTGGGGTCTGTTTGTGTTTGTGAACAGAGCCCCAGGACCAGCTTGCTTGTGGGACTCTTCTCTAGGTTAATTCATCTCTCTGTAGGTGATGGCTTTATTATGGAATGTTTGGGAATCGCTCCCTTTAAGGTGGTTGTAGAATTGAACAGCTCCTTTCTGGATTGAAAAAAATGTGTGAGTATCGGCCGAATTCTGCTCTGCATGCATTATTTGTTTTTTTAACGTTGTACACAGAGGATATTTTTGCAGAATTCTGCATGCAGTCTCAATTTGGTGTTTGTCCCATTTTGTGAATTTTTGGTTGGTGAGCGGACCCCAGACCTCACAACCATAAAGGGCAATGGGTTCTAAAACTGATTCAAGTATTTTTAGCCAGATCATAATTGGGATGTCAAATTTTATATTCCTTTTGACGACGTAGAACACTCTTCTTGTCTCTCAGATCTTTTACAGATTTGTGGAAGTTACCTGTGGTAGTGATATTTAGACTGAGGTATGCATAGTTTTTTGTTTGCTCAAGTGCAACGGTGTCTATTTGGAATTTGTATTCGTGGTCCTGGCAACTGGACCTTTTTTGGAAACATCATTTTTTTCTTACTGAGATTTACTGTCAGGGTCCAGGTCTGACAGAATCTGTGCAGAAGATCTAGGTGCTACTCTTGGTTGGGGACAGAAGCACCAGATCATCAGCAAACAGACATTTGACTTCAGATTCTAGTAGGGTGAGGCTTGGTGCTGCAGACTGTTCTAGTGCCTTTGCCAATTTCATATACAGTGGGGGGGAAAAGTATTTGATCCCCTGCCGATTTTGTACGTTTGCCCACTGATAAAGAAAGGATTAGCCTAAAATTTTAATGGTAGGTTTATTTGAACAGTGAGAGACAGAATAACAACAAAAATATCCAGAAAAACGCATGTCAAAAATGTTATAAATTGATTTGCATTTTAATGAGGGAATTAAGTATTTGACCCCCTCTCAATCAGAAAGATTTCTGGCTCCCAGGTGTCTTTTATACAGGTAACGAGCTGAGATTAGGAGCACACTCAGGGAGTGCTCCTAACCACAGCTTGTTACCTGTAAAAAAGACACCTGTCCACAGAAGCAATCAATCAATCAGATTCCAAACTCTCCACCATGGCCAAGACCAAAGAGCTCTCCAAGGATGTCAGGGACAAGATTGTAGACCTACACAAGGCTGGAATGGGCTACAAGACCATCGCCAAGCAGCTTGGTGAGAAGGTGACAACATTTGGATTATTCGCAAATGGAAGAAACACAAAAGAACTGTCAATATCCCTCGGCCTGGGGCTCCATGCAAGATCTCACCTCGTGGGGTTGCAATGATCATGAGAATGGTGAGGAATCAGCCCAGAACTACACAGGAGGATCTTGTCAATGATCTCAAGGCAGCTGGGACCATAGTCACCAAGAAAACAATTGGTAACACACTACGCCGTGAAGGACTGAAATCATGCAGTGCCCGCAAGGTCCCCCTGCTCAAGAATACATATACATGCCTGTCTGAAGTTTGCCAATGAACATCTGAATGACTCAGAGGACAACTGGTGAATGTGTTGTGGTCAGATGAGACCAAAATGGAGCTCTTTGGCATCAACTTAACTCGCCGTGTTTGGAGGAGGAGGGACAAAATCCCTCCTGAGATGTGTGCAAACCTGGTGGCCAACTACAAGAAACGTCTGACCTCTGTGATTGCCAACAAGGGTTTTGCAACCAAGTACTAAGTCATGTTTTGCAGAGGGGTCAAATACTTATTTCCCTCATTAAAATGCAAATCATTTTTGACATGTGTTTTTCTGGATTTTGTTGCTGTTATTCTGTCTCTCACTGTTCAAATAAACCTACCATTAAAATTTTAGACTGATCATTTCTTTGTCAGTGGGCAAACGTTCAAAATCAGCAGGGGATCAAATACTTTTTTCCCTCACTGTATGTGGTCTGTCGTACAGTAATTTGGTAAAAAGCCAATTTGACGTTTGCTCAGTACATTGTTTTCACTGAGGAAATGTACAAGTCTGCTGTTAATGATAACGCAAATGATTTTCCCAAGGTTGCTGTTGACGCATATCCCACGGTAGTTACTGGGGTCAAATTAGGTGGAATTGTGGTGATCAGTCCTTGGTTCCAAATATTGGGGAAGATGCCAGAGCAGAGGATGATGTTAAAGAGTTTAAGTATAGCCAATTTAAAATTGTGGTCTGTATATTTTATCATTTCATTGAGGATACCATCAACACCACAGGCCTTTTTGGGTCAGGGGTTTATATTTTGTCCTGTAGTTCATTCAATGTAATTGGAGAATCCAGTGGGTTCTGCTAGTCTTTAATAGTTGATTCTAAGATTTGTAATTGGTTATGTATATGTTTTTCCTGTTTGTTCTTTGTTATAGAGCCAAAAGATTGGAGAAGTGGTTTATCCATACATCTCCATTTTGCATGAATAACTTTGTGTTGTTGTTTGTTTAGTGTGTTCCAATTTTCCCAGAAGTCCTGTTCCTTCTTGTTCTGTAGTGTATTTCTGTATTGTTTTAGTGTTTCACCATAGTGAAGGCGTAGACTCTTTTATGGGTCTCTTTGTTCTCAATTTCTTTCTTAGGTTTTTGCATTATTCATCAAACCATTTCAAATCAAATCAAAGTTTATTTGTCACGTGCGCTGAATACAACAGGTGTAGACCTTACAGTGAAATGCTTACTTACAGGCTCTAACCAGTAGTGCATAGGAGTCTCCTGGAAACCTACCGTTGACTATGTACAGACCCAGCGTGCAACAGAGCTGCCGGAGTTGTGACCTGTTTTTGTTGGTTGTTTTGTCATAGCTGTGTCTAGGGTGGCATATGGGGGAGGGAATACTTTCACCTCCAGGTAGGTGTTTGTCCCCCTGTGTGCTGAGGGTGTCAGGTTCTTATCCAGTTCTGGCATTTAGGTCGCCACAAACTAGTACATGTCCCTGGGCCTGGAAATGGTTGATCTCCCCCTCTAGGACGAAGAAGTTGTCCTCGTTAAAGTATGGGGATTCTATTGGAGGAATATACAGTAGGTAGAACACGAGGACACGTTTTTCTGTCGAGATCATCTTCTTGTAAATTTCTAGACAGATGTAAAATGTTCCTGTTTTGACTATTTTAATAGAGTGGGTTAGGTCTGCTCTATACCAAATTAGCATGATGTTAGCTGTGCCATGTGTTTCTCATCGTCCTCCCTCACTGATGTTAGCTGTGCCATGTGTTCCTCTCTCTCCTCCTTCACTGCTGTTTGCTGTGCCATGTGTTTCTCCTCCTCCTCCTTCACTGCTGTTAGCTGTGCCATGTGTTCCTCTCCCTCCTCCTTCACTGCTGTTAGCTGTGCCATGTGTTCCTGTCTCTCCTCCTTCACTGCTGTTAGCTGTGCCATGTGTTCCTCTCTCTCCTCCTTCACTGCTGTTAGCTGTGCCATGTGTTTCTCTCTCTCTTCCTTCACTGCTGTTAGCTGTGCCATGTGTTCCTCTCCCTCCTCCTTCACTGCTGTTAGCTGTGCCATGTGTTTCTCGCCTTCCTCCTTCACTGCTGTTAGCTGTGCCATGTGTTCCTGTCTCTCCTCCTTCACTGCTGTTAGCTGTGCCATGTGTTCCTCTCTCTCCTCCTTCACTGCTGTTAGCTGTGCCATGTGTTCCTGTCTCTCCTCCTTCACTGCTGTTAGCTGTGCCATGTGTTCCTCTCTCTCCTCCTTCACTGCTGTTAGCTGTGCCATGTGTTTCTCTCTCTCCTCCTTCACTGCTGTTAGCTGTGTCATGTGTTCCTGTCTCTCCCCTTCACTGCTGTTAGCTGTGCCATGTGTTTCTCTCTCTCCTCTTTAAGTTCTCTCACCTCAGCCCGGAGTGCAGCTAGCTCTCTCCGACAGCCGTCTATCTCCACTGCTCTGTTTTGTGGGTCGGTTCTGTCTGGAGTGTGTGGACCAGCTCTCTGAGCTCCACCATATCTCTCTCCAGCTCTGTGAATGTATCTCTCTCAACAATGGAGGAGCAGTGCAGTTGTGGGACCTGAGTTCAGTGCTGGGCGGGTGGCTCTCCTCTTGTGGCTGCTCGTCTGCAGGGCAGTTCGAGGATGAGGTGTGATCAGACACACTCAGGATGGGGAGTCGTCACAGAGAGAAAGATCTTTTCCTCATTTAGACACATTTGTTCTACATGGTATATGCAGTGCTTCATTTAGACACATTTGTTCTACATGATATATGCAGTGCTTCATTTAGACACATTTGTTCTACATGATATATGCAGTGCTTCATTTAGACACATTTGTTCTACATGGTATATGCAGTGCTTCATTTAGACACATTTGTTCTACATGGTATATGCAGTGCTTCATTTAGACACATTTGTTCTACATGGTATATGCAGTGCTTCATTTAGACACATTTGTTCTACATGGTATATGCAGTGCTTAATTTAGACACATTTGTTCTACATGGTATATGCAGTGCTTCATTTAGACACATTTGTTCTACATGGTATATGCAGTGCTTCATTTAGACACATTTGTTCTACATGGTATATGCAGTGCTTCATTTAGACACATTTGTTCTACATGGTATATGCAGTGCTTAATTTGAGCTGGATCCTGACAGAACACATTCACTTTCTATGATCTCTCTCCCTCTGCTCTGATTGACATGAGTCGGCAACTCTCATCTCTCCAGCGTTGCATTTCATCCTTTATTTCCTTATAGAATCATAGCTGTTTGGAGGGTTCTGGAGGAACTGCAGCAACTCTGATACATTGAAATGCATTTGCCAAAGTTATATAATTACTGCTGTCTGTTCAGAAATAAATGAAATCATTCAGAATAGCCTACTACACCATGAAAGGCCTATAATTTAGCCACAGAGGATCATTAGCTTATTTTTTAAATAGCCTAGCTGTGGATTGTAGCCCAATAACAAGGAATAGCCTACAATCTGGAACACATGGCAAATCTGTCAGTGAAAAAACAGCGTGCAGACAAAACAGGCCTTTTGCAATATTTCAAATACAATCGAGGGAAAACACAGGTTGGAAAGCAGATGGCTCCTGCTGAAAAGACTGTGCTGTAGGCTACCAAAATATTTCATCAACTTCCAAATATTGTTTTACAAAGTAAAACATAGGGCGGTGCATAATTGGCCCAGCGTCGTCCGGGTTAGGGTTTGGCCGGGGGAGGCCGTCATTGTAAATAAGAATTTGTTCTTAACTGACTTGCCTAATTAAATAAAGGTTAAATAAATAAAATCAAAACATTCTCCGAACTAACGGAAAACTGACACTCAAACATTAAGGGAACATTATGGCTAACGTTACAAAAACGTTCTCTCTCCCTAGAATTGTTAGCTGGGTATGTTGTTGGCTCTACAGTCAGAAGAATCAGGTGAATCCTGTCTGTTGGTTGCTGAGAATCTATGGGAAATGGGTCAGGTTTCTGTGTGTGTGTGTGTGTGTGTGTGTGTGTGTGTGTGTGTGTGTGTGTGTGTGTGTGTGTGTGTGTGTGTGTGTGTGTGTGTGTGTGTGTCTGTGTGTGTGTGTGTGTGTGTGTGTGTGTGTGTGTGTGTGTGTGTGTGTGTGTTGTTATTTATTTTTTTGCAGGTGTTGTGCCTGAGGGCTTCCTTCCTTCCTCTCTATAAAAGGTCCCAGGGGGAGCACCAGAGAGAACTGGTACCCACTGGATCTCTCTCTTTCTCTAACACACACAGCATCATGACATTGAGAACTGGATATAAATATACATCATAAAGACGTGTCATATTATAGGGTGTTACGTGTCTCCAGGTTTGATTGGCAGTGGTGAGGTGACGTGTGGTTGATTGAGACAGTAACAGGGAACTGTGTGATTGGTTGAGACAGTCATGAGGTGATGTGCTATTGGTTGTTTGTGTTCTGGTGACAGGTAGCTTAGCTCCAAAAGGAACACAGCTCCTCAGAGGATGCGGACGATCCGGGGGAGGGGTTGGGGAGTGTAAACACAGTGACAGTCCTGAACTGTGGCTAAGCGAAGCTGCTATTTCACAATAGAAACAAAACAGACGACCCAACTGAACCTCACTCACACACACACGCATGACATACGCGCACACCCGCGCACACACATAATACAAGCATATAAACACCACACTCAGTTTCTGCTTGTCTGTGAGTAAATATCCTAAAGCCTGCAGGTCAGAAGACATACGTAGTGTCTGTGTGAAGGGAGGTGAGTGGGTGGGAGATCATGATTAGTACCCGATGCCTTAAACCCTCTACACCAGTAGTTCCCAAACTTGTTATAGGCCCGTACCCCTTCAAACATTCAACCTCCAGCTGCGTACCCCTCTAGCACCAGGGTCAGCGCACTCTCAAATGTTGTTTTTTGCCATCATTATAAGCCTGCCACACACACACTATACAATACATTTGTTAAACATAAGAATGAGTGTTAGTTTTTGTCACATCCCGGCTCTTGGGAAGTGACAAAGAGCTCTTATAGGACCAGGGCACAAATAATAATATAATAATAATCAATAATGTTGCTCTTTGTTTAACCATCTTACATATAAAATCTTATTTGTTCATCAAAAATTGTGAATAACTCACCACAGGTTAATGATAAGGGTGTGCTTGAAAGGATGCACATAACTCTGCAATGTTGGGTTGTATTGGAGAGAGTCTCAGTCTTAAATCATTTTCCACACAGTCTGCCTGTATTTAGTTATGCTAGTGAGGGCCGAGAACCCACTCTCACATAGGTACGTGGTTGCAAAGGGCATCAGTGTCTTAACAGCGAGATTTGCCAAGGCAGGATACTCTGAGCGCAGCTCAATCCAGAAATCTGGCAGTGGCTTCTGATTAAATTACATTTTCACAGAACCGCTTGTTGCAATTTCGATGAGGCTCTATTGTTCAGATATCAGTAAGTGGACTGGAGGCAGGGCATGAAAGGGATAACGAATCCAGTTGTTTGAGGTGTCCGTTTTGGGAAAGTACCTGTGTAATTGCGCACCCAACTCACTCAGGTGCTTCGCTATATCACATTTGACGTCCGTAAGCTTGAGTTCATTTGCACACAAAAAACTGATATAATGATGGAAAGACCTGTGTGTTGTCCTTGTTAATGCAGACAGAGTTCCAACCTCAATTTTGTCCTGCACATTGAATGTAGTTGCGGAGAGTCCCTCTAATCCTAGATTCAGATCATTCAGGCGAGAAAAAACATCCCCCAGATAGGCCAGTCGTGTGAGAAACTCGTCATCATGAAAGCGGTCAGACAAGTGAAAATTTTGGTCAATAAATTTAAGCTCGTCTCTCAATTTAAAAACGTGTCAAAATTCTGCCCCTTGATAACCCCTTGTAAAAGCGTTACATGGTCGCTGCCCGTATCATTGCATAATGCAGAAAATACACGCGAGTTTAGCGGCCTTGCTTTAACAAATTTAACCATTTTCACTATAGTGTACAAAGCGTCTTTCAAGCTGTCAGGCATTCCCTTGGCAGTAAGAGCCTCTCTGTGGATGCTGCAGTGTACCCAAGTGGTGTCGGGAGCAACTGCTTGCACGCGCGTTACCACTCCACTACGTCTCCCTGTCATGGATCTTGCACCATCAGTACAGATACCAACACATCTTGACCACCAAAGTCCATTTGATGTCACAAAGCTGTCCAGTACTTCAAAAATATCTTCTTATGTTGTCCTGGTTTCCAATCGTTTGCAGAAGACGATGTCTTCCTTAATTGACCCCCATAAACATAACGAACATATACCAGGAGCTGTGCCAGGCTCGCCACATCTGTTGACTCATCCAGCTATAACGCATAGAATTCACAGGCTTGTATGAGAAGCAGTAATTGTTTCAAAACATCTCCTGCCATGTCATTGATGCGTCGTGAAACAGTGTTTGATGAAGGCATTGTCTGTTTAGATTATTTGGCCTTTTCCCCCAGCATTGCCCCAGCCATATCCACAGCAGCAGGAAGAATGAAGTCCTCCACAATAGTATGGGGCTTGCCTATCCTAGCCACTCGGTAGCTCACCATATAAGATGCTTCTAGCCCCTTCTTATTAATGGTATCTGTTGCTTTTATACATGTCTTACTACTTGAAAGTCGTCTTTATTCTCGCCCAAAAAACTCCTGTGGCTTATTTTTCACATTGTCATGTTTCGTTTCTAAATGTCTACGCAAGAGTGAAGGTTTCCCGCGAGAGAGTAACAGTTAATGTGATTGGATGTTAATTATTTGACTAGGCTACCTGTATTTGACATTGTATTGTTATTTCACTGAACACTAGATAGTTTAATTTTATTTTTGCCAGTGAAACGAGGCTACTCAGGTGACAAAAAAACCTCACCCAATGTTTTTTATTATTATTATTATTATTTTTCAAAAGTGAATCACGTTTTTATTTGGTCTACCCCCGACGGCTTTGCGCGTACCCCAGTTTGGGGTACACACACACACACACACACACACACACACACACACACACACACACACACACACACACACACACAGACACACACACACACACACACACGCACAGGAGTAGTGTTTTGGCAGTGTGTGTGATGTGCTGTGTTTCTAATACGTGGGGTTATCAAGGACCTTTTAGATGTTTATAATTCCCATAATTCACAAGTTGACACTGTTTATAAACACTCTTATCCTGACCTCATACCTCCTTTCGCATAGTGTGCATGTGCGTGTGTGTTTGTGTGTGCATGTGCGTGTGTGTGTGTGTTCATGTGTGTGTGTTCATGTGTGTGTGTTGGGGTGTGTGTGTAGGAGGCTCCACTGCACTAGGAACTACATCCATGTGAACCTGTTTGTGTCGTTCATCTTGCGAGCGGTAGCCGTGCTGGTTAAAGACTCTGTCATCTTCTCCGAGAACCAAAACACTGACTGTAGCACACAGCCCTCACTGGTGAGACTCACAGTCTATATTGTAAAATGTATGCAAACGTCTGTCTCCAAGGACTGTAAACGTGTACAAGTGTGTGTGTGTGTGTGTGTGTGTGTGTGTGTGTGTGTGTGTGTGTGTGTGTGTGTGTGTGTGTGTGTGTGTGTGTGTATGTTAGGTGGGCTGTAAGGTCAGTTTGGTGATGTTTAACTATTTCATCATGGCTAACTTCTTCTGGCTGCTGGTTGAGGGGCTCCACCTACAGACACTGCTCCTGGTAACCTATTCATATACACACCACACTGTCTACCTCACCATCAGCTGCGGTAAGAACACACACTCTCTCTCATTAACAGTGGCGGTGACACAGAGGGTATTATTCCCAGTATAATAAATGTAGGCTCACAGTATAAACACTGTTGTAATATTCTCTCTCTCTCACTACTCACCGTTTGTCCAATGTCACTTCCTGGACTCGTTGTTATTACTACATCCTTCAGCCCCTGACAGAAGTAATCCATTGTCTTAATGTTCCCTGTGTTCAGCAGGTATTGGTTGAGTATTATGGACTGTGTCTATGGTGTTTAGTTTATAGGCTGCTGTTTAAATTATGGGTCTCATTGAAGTCTGGTTTCCTCCCTGTCGCCTTGTTAACATGTCCTCTTTCTCTCTCTCTCTCTCTCTCTCTCTCTCTCTCTCTCTCTCAATAAGTTATATAGGTGTGTCTGAGAGCTTCACTGCTCCGTTAGAGAGCTAACGGGTTGAGAAGGCAACATCAGCTAATATTGTCTCACAACACATACACACACACACACACGCACACACACACACACACACACACACACACACACACACACACACACACACACACACACACACACACACACACACACACACACACACACACACACACACACACACACACACACACACAGGGTCATTAAGCTCCTATTCAGACATTAGACTACTTGACCGCCCTCTATCCTTCTCACACCTCTCTCTCTCTTCTCTCCCCTCATCTCTCTCTTCTCCCCCCTCATCTCTCTCTTCTCCCCCCTCATCTCTCTCTTCTCCCCCTCATCTCTCTCTTCTCCCCCCTCATCTCTCTCTTCTCCCCCTCATCTCTCTCTTCTCCCCCCTCATCTCTCTCTTCTCCCCCTCTCATCTCTCTCTTCTCCCCCTCATCTCTCTGTCCACTTCACTCATCTCTCTCTTCTCCCCCCTCATCTCTCTCTTCTCCCCCCTCATCTCTCTCTTCTCCCCCTCATCTCTCTGTCCACTTCACTCATCTCTCTCTTCTCCCCCTCATCTCTCTCTCTCCCCCCTCATCTCTCTCTTCTCCCCCTCATCTCTCTGTCCACTTCACTCATCTCTCTCTTCTCCCCCTCATCTCTCTCTTCTCCCCCCTCATCTCTCTCTTCTCCCCCTCATCTCTCTGTCCACTTCACTCATCTCTCTCTTCTCTCCCCTCATCTCTCTGTCCACTTCACTCATCTCTCTCTTCTCCCCCTCATCTCTCTCTCTCCCCCCTCATCTCTCTCTTCTCCCCCTCATCTCTCTGTCCACTTCACTCATCTCTCTCTTCTCCCCTCATCTCTCTCTTCTCCCCCCTCATCTCTCTCTTCTCCCCCTCATCTCTCTGTCCACTTCACTCATCTCTCTCTTCTCTCCCCTCATCTCTCTGTCCACTTCACTCATCTCTCTCTTCTCCCCCTCATCTCTCTCTTCTCCCCCTCATCTCTCTCTTCTCCCCCTCATCTCTCTGTCCACTTCACTCATCTCTCTCTTCTCCCCCTCATCTCTCTCTTCTCCCCCCTCATCTCTCTCTTCTCCCCCCTCATCTCTCTCTTCTCCCCCTCATCTCTCTCTTCTCCCCCTCATCTCTCTCTCTTCTCCCCCCTCATCTCTCTCTTCTCTCCCCTCATCTCTCTCTTCTCTCCCCTCATCTCTCTCTTCTCTCCCCTCATCTCTCTCTTCTCTCCCCTCATCTCTCTCTTCTCCCCCCTCATCTCTCTGTCCACTTCACTCATCTCTCTTTTCTCCCCTCATCTCTCTCTTCTCCCCCTCATCTCTCTCTTCTTCCCCCTCATCTCTCTCTTCTCCCCCCTCATCTCTCTCTTCTCCCCCCTCATCTCTCTCTCTACCACCTCTCTTTCCACACTCTCTCATATTCATCTCTCTCTCTATCTCTCTCGGAATGGTCTCAGTGTGTTTCTAAAGGTGTAATAATATATAGAGGAGCAGCCATCACATAAATAAAACACTGTTACTATCTAGAGGCCCCCTGCTGCTCTCTCTACAGCCAGGTCAGTGCATGTGTATGAAGGTGACACAGCAGGCCTCCACTCATTGTACTCACTGCATCAGTCACATTCTGTTAAAGGTCCCCAAAGCACACACATCCTCTTTTCAGTTCGCTGCAGCTAGAGACTGGAACGAGCTGCAACAAACACTCAAACTGGACAATTTTATTTCAATCTCTTCATTCAAAGACTCAATCATGGACATTCTTACTGACAGTTGTATTGTTGTCTCTACCTTCTTGCCCTTTGTGCTGTTTTTTTGTGCCCAATAATATTTGTACCATGTTTTGTGCTGCTACCATGTTCTGTTGCTACCATGTTGTTGTTATGTTGTGTTGCTACCATGCTGAGTCGTCATGTGTTGCTGCCTTGCTATGTTGTTGTCTTAGGTCTCTCTTTATGTGGTGTTGTGTTATCTCGTCATGATGGTGTTTTGTCCTATATTTATATTGTATTTATTTGTTATTTTTAATCCCAGGCCCCCGTCCCCGCAGGAGGCCTTTTGCCTTTTGGTCGGCGGTCATTGTAAATAAGAATTTGTTCTTAACTGACTTGCCTAGTTAAATAAAGGTTAAATAAAAAATTAAGAAATCTGTTGTCCTACTCAGCCTCAGACACACTGTGCCGTCCCAGCTGGCCACTAGGTGGTGCTAAGAGGTTAGACTCTCAGCTCTGCTATGCCGTATGTCACTTCAGAACACTACTGTATGCTCAGATCAAGAGCGAAATTGTTGTGCAATTCTACACAGTTTGACATGACTTATTATGCCTCTCTTGAGGGGTATTTTGAAGGGGTATATGGAGGGGTATTATGAAAACAGTATAAATGGGTGAGTAAGTAGAAGAATGCTGCAGCTTTAAAGTAACTGTCCAGTTAAAATCTCACTTTCAAAAGTTAATATTCTGTTAACTCATACCCAAATAATGTTGTTGACTCATCCTTTTCTCAAATTTGTGGCCGAAGTGTAAATTGGAAGAAAAAAAAACACTTCAAAAACCCAACCTCAAACAGACCATTTAAAAAATTATTGGTATTTCCTGACAAAGGATGATGTCATCCTGCTGAGGAGGATGAGCTGGCCAATCAGCGGTCTACTCGCGTGAATATTTTTAATGACCAGTATCACACCATAAATGCTTCCTTATAACATACTTAATTTCATTTTTTTAGAAGGAAAACCATTTCACTCATATTGTAATTAATTATAGGTCATATTTCATAAAAATCTGGAAACACTAGACAGTTATTTTAAAGCTAATTTCCTGCAATTCTACACAATTTGCCATTGCTTATGACGTGCTCACATTTTTGTTTGAATTTAAAGTAATTATTGGGGGGGGGGGGCGAATATACACCTGTTCTGAATATTGGGGGTGGGGGGGGGCATGTTCCCCCATGGCAATTTTGTCTCTGTCTTAGATCAGTGTAACCACATGTATGAACAACATTAGCACAACAACAGACTGTAAAGTACTGTATTTTAATTAAATTCTATCAATTTAAAACACAACTAAATAATCTTAAGGACCAGGCAGACCATAAAGAATCAGAAAAGTGAAGTATGCTGATAGAGGATCTTGGGAGGAGGATGCACTAGATGGTGAGGAGGCGTGTTTACAGTGGAGAGGGTTCCAGTCATGGTCCAACATGTCTTCTTTACTTTTTCATCACATTCAAACCTAGAGAGAGACAGAAAGATAAGACTGTGTGTGTGTGTGTGTGTGTGTGTGTGTGTGTGTGTGTGTGTGTGTGTGTGTGTGTGTGTGTGTGTGTGTGTGTGTGTGTGTGTGTGTGCACAAGAATAGTAAACAAACCAAAATTTGACCAACTGGGGACATTTTCTTAGTCCCCACGAGGTCAAATGCTATTTGTAGGGGGTTTAGAGTTAAGGTTAGAATTAGGGTTAGGGTCAGAATTACGTTAAGGGTTAGGTTTAGGATCTAGGGTTAGGGTTAGGAGCTAGTGTTAGGTTTAGGGTTAGGAGCTAGGGTTAGAGTTAGGGTTAGAATTTACATTAAGGGTTAAGGTTAGGCGCTAGTGTTTGGTTTAGGGTTAGGAGCTAGGGTTAGGGTTAGAATTACGTTAAGGGTTAGGGTTAGGATCTAGGGTTAGGGTTAGAATTACATCAAGGGTTAGGGTTAGGAGCTAGTGTTTGGTTTAGGGTTAGAATTAGTGTTAGGGTTAGAATTACGTTAAGTGTTACGGTTAGGGTCTAGGGTTAGGGTTAGAATTACATCAAGGGTTAGGGTTAGGAGCTAGTGTTTGGTTTAGGGTTAGAATTAGTGTTAGGGTTAGAATTACGTTAAGTGTTACGGTTAGGGTCTAGGGTTAGGGTTAGAATTACATCAAGGGTTAGGGTTAGGAGCTAGTGTTTGGTTTAGGGTTAGAATTAGTGTTAGGGTTAGAATTACGTTAAGTGTTACGGTTAGGGTCTAGGGTTAGGGTTAGGAGCTAGTGTTAGGTTTAGGGTTATGGTTAGGTTTTTGGTTAAGGTCAGGGTTAGGATTAAGGTTAGGGTTAGGGAAAATAGGATTTTGAATGGGACTAGATTCTGCATCCCCACAAGGTTAGCTGTACAAGACTGTGTGTGTGTGTGTGTGTGTGTGTGTGTGTGTGTGTGTGTGTGTGTGTGTGTGTGTGTGTGTGTGTGTGTGTGTGTGTGTGTGTGTGTGTGTGTGTGTGTGTGTGTGTGTGTGTGTAAGTTAGATCCCTACGTTGCATTCTCTTGTTGACCCAGGATGCTTTGGGATCAGAGCAGATCTTCACTCCTTTCGCTGTGTAGAAGCTGAAACAGAACACAGAGAATATTACTACTAATGTACCAAATCAAATTCAATTGTATTGATCACATACACAAATTTAGTAGATATTATATTGGGTTTAGAGAAATGCTTGTGTTCCTTGCTCCAACAGTGCAGTAGTATCTCATTATTCACAACAATACACACACATCTAAAAGTACAAGAAAGGAATACAAAAATATAGAAATATTAGGACGAGCAATGTCAGAGTGGCAATAACTAAAATAGATTAGAATAGATTACAGTATATACATATGAAAGGAGTAAAGCAGGATGTAAACGTTATTAAAGTGACTAGTGTTCCGTTATTAAAATGACCAGTGATTCCATGTCTATGTACATAGGGTAGCAGCCTCTAAGGTGCAGGGTTGAGTAACCGGGTGGTAGGAGGCAAGAGATGGCTATTTAACAGTCTGATGGCTTTTTTGTCAATCTCTCGGTCCCAGCTTTGATGCACCTGTACTGACCTCGCCTTCTGGATGGTAGCGGGGTGAGCAGGCCGTGGCTTGGGTGGTTGATGTCCTTGATAATCTTTTTGGCCTTCATGTGACATCGGGTGCTGTAGATGTCCTGGTGGGCAGGCAGTGTGCTCTCGATAATGCGTTTGGCAGACCCCACCACCCTCTGGAGAGCCCTGCGCTTGCAGGCAGTGCAGTTGCTGTACCAGGCAGTGATACAGCCCGACAGGATGCTCTCAATTGTGCATCTGTAAAAGTGTGTGAGGGTCTTAGGGGCCAAGGCACTGTTGCACCTTCTTCACCACACTGTCTGTATGGGTTAACGATTTCAGATTGTCAGTGATGTGTACGCTGAGGAACTTAAATCTTTCCACCTTCTCCACTGCGGTCCCGTCGATGTGGATAGGGGGGTGCTCACTCTGCTGTTTCCTGAAGTCCACGATCATCTCCTTGGTTTTGTTGACATTGAGGGAGAGGTAATTTACCTGACACCACTACGCCAGGGCCCTCACCTCTTCCCTGTAGGCTGTCTCCTCATTGTTGGTAATCAGGCTGATTACACCGGACATTAGACCGGTGGAAATTTGTCTTTTGGTCTGGAGTCCAAATTTTAGATCTTTGGTTCCAACCGCTGTGTCTTTGTGAGACGGGTTGTGGGTGAACGGATGATCTCTGCATGTGTATTTCCCACCGTGAAGCATGGAGGCGGAGGTGTTATGGTATTGGGGTGCTTTGCTGGTGACACTGTCTGTGATTTATTTAGAATTTAAGGCACACTTAACCAGCATGACTACCACAGAATTCTGCAGCAATACGCCATCTCATCTGGTTTAAGCTTAGTGGGATTATCATTTGTTTTTCAACAGGACAATGACCCAACACACCTCCAGGCTGTGTAGGGGCTATTTGACTAAGAAGGAGAGTGATGGAGTGCTGCATCAGATGACCTGGCCTCCTCAATCTCTCGACCTCAACCAAATTGAGATGGTTTGGGATGAGTCGTACTGCAGAGTGAAGAAAAAGCAGCCAACAAGTGTGTGTGTGTGTGTGTGTGTGTATATGTGTGTGTGTGTGTGTGTGTGTGTGTGTGTGTGTGTGTGTGTGTGTGTGTGTGTGTGTGTGTGTGTGTGTGTGTGTGTGTGTGTGTGTGTGTGTGTGTGTGTGTGTGTGTGTGTGTGTGTGTGTTCGAGACTTACACGATGGCATCAACACAGGGGGGCATGGCGTTTTGGATGTGGTATCCTTGCAGTCTAAATTTGATGTGCGTGTTTGACACACTTGTGCAGCAACTTGTGGTGACCTTAGTTGGCCGACGATCTGATAGATAAAAGGGAAGAAAGGAAGTGAGAGAGAAAGGAAGACAGAGAAGGACAGAAATAAAATATTTAGACAGGCAGCCCGATTCTGTTCTTTTGTTTTTACTAATTGGTATTTTGACCAATCAGATCAGCTCTGAAAAAGATCTGATGTGAAAGAGATCTGATGTGATTGGTCAAAAGACCATTTAGTGGAAAAAAATAAATGAGAATGGGCTGCCTGTGTAAACGCAGCCTCTGATCTCTAAACTAACCATAAACATGGTGTGTTTTTAGTTTGTATTTGTACTTATTATGGATCCCCATTAGCTCTTCCTGGGGTCCAGCAAAATTAGGGCAGTTTATACAATTTTAAAAACATTACAATACATTCACAGATTTCCCAACACACTGTGTGCCCTCAGGCCCATACTCCCCCCCCCCCCCCCCCACCACATATCTATAGTACTAAATCCATGTGTGTGTATAGTGTGTATGTTATCATGTGTGTGTATGCACGTGTCTGTGCCAATGTTTGTGTTGCTTCACAGTCCCCGCTGTTCCATAAGGTTTTTTAATCTGTTTTTTTAATCAAATTTTACTGCTGGCATGAGTTACTTGATGTGGAATAGAGTTCCATGTAGTCATGGCTCGATGTAGTACTGTGTGCCTCCCATAGTCTGTTCTGGACTTGGGGACTGCGAAGAGACCTCTTGTGGCATGTCTTGTGGAGTATGCATGGGTGTCCGAGCTGTGTGCCAGTAGTTTAAACAGACAGCTTGGTGCATTCAACATGTCAATACCTCTCATAAATAAAAGTAGTGATGAAGTCAATCTCTTCTCCACTTTCAGCCAGGAGAGATTGACATACATATTATTAATATTAGCTCTCTGTGTACAGCCAAGGGCCATCCGTGCCTCCCTGTTCTGAGCCAATTGTAATTTTCCTAAGTCCTTTTTTGTGGCACCTGACCACACGACTGTACAGTAGAGGGTGCAACAAAACTAGGGCCTGTAGGACCCTAGTTTTGTTAAAAAGGCAGAGCATCGCTTTATTATAGACAGACTTCTCCCCATCTTAGCTACTACTGCATTAATATGTTTTAACCATAAGAGTTTACAATCTAGGGTTACTTCAAGCAGTTTAGTCATCTCAACTTGCTCAATTTCCACATGATCTATTACAAGATTTAGTTGAGGTTTAAGGTTTAGTGAGTATTTTGTTCCAAATACGATGCTTTTAGTTTTAGAAATATTTAGGGCTAACTTATTCCTTGCCACCCACTCTGAAACTAACAGCAGCTCTTTGTTGAGTGTTGCAGTCATTTCAGTCGCTGTAGTAGCTGACGTGTATAGTGTTGAGTCATCCGCATACATAGACACTCTGGCTTTACTCAAAGTTAGTGGCATGTGGTTAGTAAAAATTGATAAAAAGCAAGGGGCCTAAACAGCTAAGCTGGGGAATTCCTGATTCTAACTGGATTATATTTGAGAGGCTTCCATTTTAAAGAAGACCCTCTGTGTTCTGTTATATAAGTAACTCTTTGTCCACATTACAGCAGGGGGTGTAAAGCCATAAAACATACATTTTTCCAGCAGCAGACTATGATCGATAATGTCAAAAGCTGCACTGAAGTCTAACAAGACAGGCCCCACAATCATTTTATCATAAATTTCTCTCAGCCAATCATCAGTCATTTGTGTAAGCGCTGTGCTTGTTGAGTGTCCTTCCCTATAAGCATGCTGAAATTCTGTTGTCAATATGTTAACTGTGAAATAGCATTGTAGCATTGTCAAACACCATTTTTCCCAGAAGTTTACTAAGTGTTGGTAACATGCTGATTGGTTGGCTATTTGAGCCAGTAAAGGAAGGTTTACTATTCTTAGGTAGCGGAATGACTTTAGCTTCCCTCCAAGCCTGGGGACACACGCTCTCTTGTAAGGCTTAAATTGAAGATGTGGCATATTGTCTGCTATTATCCTCAGTCATTTTCCATCCAGATTGTCAGTGGCTTGTCATTGTTGATAGACAACAATAATTTGTTCACCTCGTCCACACTGACTTAACAAATTCAAAAGTACAATTCTTGTCTTTCATAATATGGTCCGATATACTTGGATGTGTAGTGTCAGCGTTTGTTGCTGGCATGCCAGTTTGGGCTGCCAGACTTCATTGCCAAACCTTCTGCCTCATCCCTCTCAACCATACCATTTTTCAATTCCTCATCAATCCAAAGGGATTTCAGTTTTTACAGTAATTTTCTTAATGGGCACGTGCTTATTAGTAAGTGGAATAAGTAGTTTCATAAATGTGTCAAGTGCAGCGTCTGGTTGCTCCTCATTACACACCACAGACCAGCAAATATTCTTTACATCATCAACATATGAATCACTACACAATTTATTGTATGACCTCTTATACGCTATATTAGGCCCAGCCTTTGGAACTTTGGTTTTCCTAGATATGGCTATTATATTGTGATCACTACATCCTATGGATTTGGATGCTGCTTTAAAGCAAATATCTGCAGCATTAGTAAAGATGTGATCAATACATGTTGATGATTTAATTCCTGTGCTGTTTGTGACTACCCTGGTAGGTTGACTGACAACCTGATCCAGGTTGCAGGCACTAGTTACAGTTTTTTCCTGAGTGGGCAGCTTGATGATAGCCAGTCAATATGTAAATCACCCAAAAAATATACTTCTCTGTTAATATCACATACATTATCAAGCATTTCACACATATTATCCAGATACTGACTGTTAGCACTTGGTGGTCTATAGCAGCTTCCCACCAGAATGGGCTTTAGATGAAGCAGATGAACCTGTAGCCATATTACTTCAACAGTATTTAACATTAGATTTTCTCTAAGATTTACAGGAATGTGGTTCTGAATATAGACCGCAACACCACCTCTGTTGGCATGTCTGTCTTTTCGGTAGATGTTATAACCATGTATTGCTACCACTGTATCATCAAAGGTATTATCTAAGTGAGTTTCAGAGATAGTCAGAATATGAATGTCATCTGTTACAAGCTAGTTTTTGGCTTCATGGACCTTGTTTGTCAGGCTTCATATGTTATTATGGGCTATTTTTAGCTATTTTCTGGGTTGTTTGATTGTTTTTAATGCTTTACTGGGAAGCTTATCAGAGGTAGACTTACTCATGTTAGTTACATTGGAGCTGATAGTGCAGGGTGAGCTGCATGAAGTTATGAGACTGACAGGAAACCATGTGACCTGGTGTCAGAGGTCTACTGAAAATGCAGTATATTCAAACGGTTAGTTATTATCATCCCCCCATGTAAAACTAAACCGTTAAAAAGTATTTTAAATGTATAGAGAACTGTTGTTCGTGGACCACTCTGGGTCCAAGAGGTCTGAGTTATAGGAGGTCTGTCGAAAGCCTGTCAATTACAGTAACTCAATGGAAACTTTAACCACATTGTAACATTTTCTGCATTTTAATGTGAGTGTATATAGCATGATATATATATTATATATTCATATATAGTTATAGAATGTATACAATCTAATGTGGTATTCAATCATTCACTACATCATCAATCAATCAACCAATGAATGAATCAATCAGTGAATCAGTACTCACAGTTAGCAGATACAGAGGTGAGGTAGACACACATGGTGATCAGGAGGGCCAGAGAGAGGGTCCTGGATTGGAACACGGACATGCTGGCTGACTGGCTGACTGACTGGCTGACTGGCTGACTGGCTGACTGGCTGACTGACTGGCTGACTGACTGACTGACTGACTGACTGACTGGCTGACTGACTGGCTGACGGACGGACGGACAGACAGACAGATTGATGTACCGACAGTTCGAAAGACCAACAGAGACAGATAGCTACTCTGCTAGGCACTAAACTACGGAGACGGGTCGGAGGTCTACTGATTGGTCTGGTAACCGTGGCGATGACTGTCTGGAAGGCAGTGAAGTGTCAGGTTTTGTATCTCACAGTGGGTTTGTTCATGTGTGTCATTGTACGATGTGGTCAGTATTGGTAATGGTATTTTCACACCTCCGCCTCTCTCTTTCCTTTTCTGTCTTTATTTCACCCCCTACTACCTCACTTGACAAACCACCAACACCCCAACCCCCTGCAGCAGTCTTTCTGAGAAAGATGGATTAATAAAGGGTACACACACATACATACACACTAAAAAGTGTGAACAGCTGATGATGCAAATGCATGGTGTTTTTTTCTGTGTGCACCGTGATGTCAAAACAGTCAGACTGATGACCCAAAAGAACATTTCCATCATTTTATTTTCTGTTTCATTTCCAGCAAAGTTACAATATGTAACTTTATGAGTGACCAGATCAAATTCACATAGAAAAGGAGTTATAGATCTGTCATTGTCATTGAAAGCAAGTCTAAGAAGCAGTAAATCTGTTCAATGAGCTCTATTTCTTAGCTTCCTGTTCTTAAGTTTCGTTTTTGAGTCTTTTTCTTTCGTTTTGTACACCAGATTCAAACAGCTGAAAATACAGTATTTTTGGTTATTGAAAATATATTTCACAATGGTTTGGATGGTACAATGATTCTCTACACTATTGCTTGTTCTGTCACATAAACTGAAATGAAGCAAACTCTTAGAATTTTACCAATCAGGAAGTGGTGGAGCGATTTCTGCATATTGCAAATTTAAAATAACATTGATTGATAAAAAAATTAACAAAGTAAATGTATAAGTAAATAAATACATTTATTAAATAATATTGATAACTCATTGACATGATGAATTACAGACAGCCAAATATGAACCTATTCATCTAAATATCAAAAAGTACTATAAGTCCCCATAAGTACTTGAATAGATTAATAAATAAACACATAAGATACTGGTTTAAAATATAATTCATAATAACTATAACTGCTCTAATGAATTCTGTAACCACTGACTCTTCAAATCAGGGTTGATTGGAAAAAGCAGTTCAAAAGAGGACATTGTATTATTAAATCGTTGTACTCCCTGACGAAGGCCATGCAGCCGAAACGTGTCTGCATTTTTAAACTTTGTTTCCATTGAACATGCCATACAAATAAAGGCATTTTAATTTAATATATGAAGACTGCCTTGGTCCTCTTCTGTCTACCAAACAAACTATTGTGTACCTTAGCAGCACTTCCCTGCCTACATTTGTTCTCCAACTCTAGTAACCGATTTTACAAGATGACAACTGAATAAATTATAACTAGATAATCAGACTATGAAAAACATCAACATGAATAAGATATTCAATATGAATGTAATATGCATATTGAATGTCTGCTTTATAGATATGAAAAAGTGGAACATCAGAGGAGCTTCAGCCATTGGCAGTGATTCTACTGGTTGGATGTTGACTGTTGAGTTGAGGCATTTTTGGTTGATTCCCAATGACGAGAGGAGGAGAGAGATGGAGGAGAGGAAGAGTTAGAGGGAGGAGAGGAGGAGGCAGGGAAAAGAGAGGAGAGGAGATAGGAAGGAGAGGAGGAGAGAGAGGGAGGAGAGGAAGAGATAGAGGGAGGAGAGGAGGAGGCAGGGAAAAGAGAGGAGAGGAGATAGGAAGGAGAGGAGGAGAGAGAGGGAGGAGAGGAAGAGTTAGAGGGAGGAGAGGAAGAGTTAGAGGGAGGAGAGGAGGAGGCAGGGAAAAGAGAGGAGAGGAGATAGGAAGGAGAGGAGGAGAGAGGTGTGAGAGGAAGGTACGGATGGAGAAGAGGGGAAGCAGGGAAAAGAGGAGAAAACAGAGGGAGGAGAAGAGGTGAGAGAGGGTGGAGAGGAGGGTAAAGAGGTCGTGGTAGGGGTGGAGGTGAGAGAGATCGGAAAGGAGAGCGAGGGAAATGTTGAGCTCAGACGGGCCATTCTAGAAAGGAACAAATTACAATCACTTTCATTTTCTCTTTTGTTCTTTCCTGTGTGTGTATGTCTGTGTATGTGTGATTTTTAACTTACTCAAACTGCTGAATCTTGCGGTGTACCCAGGGTTGTCTATGGTAACTACAGAACAGACCCTTCTCCATCTCAAAGCTGCAGGAGAAACACAGTGTTAACACTGAAACTGAATGGGTTTGACACAACATGTCTGGGGGGTTTGACACAACATGGCCGCTACATACTGTAAAGCACTTTGTGACAACATATGAGACTGGATAAACCTAAATGAAATAAAGACTAAAAGATATGTTCCTTACATGACGGCCGGTACACAAGGAGCGTTATAGTTCTGAATCCAGTAGCCTGTGATGGGATCGGTCACCTCTTTCCTAGACACTGTCTTACAGCACGACACCAGCTTTTCTCCATCTACTGAGGAGGGAGACACAGAGCTCTAACACACACTCCCTTCCCCTTACCTGTCCCAGTCCAGCCCAGCTCTAACACTCACTTCCTTCCCCTTACCTGTCCTCACAGGTGCGAGTGTTGACGAGGACAAGGCTGGAGATCACTCTGTCATGCTGATTGAGTTTGAATAACAGACTGGAAGCTTCAAAAGGAGGGTGATGCTTGGAATCATTGTTCTTCCTCTGTCAACCATGGTTACACATGCCATCATCATTGCTTTGCACAAAAAGGGCTTCACAGGCAAGGATATTGCTGCCAGTAAGATTGCACCTAAATCAACCATTTATCGGATCATCAAGAACTTCAAGGAGAGCGGTTCAATTGTTGTGAAGAAGGCTTCAGGGTGCCCAAGAAAGTCCAGCAAACGCCAGGACCGTCTCCTAAAGTTGATTCAGCTGCGGGATCGGGGCACCACCAGTACAGAGCTTGCTCAGGAATGGCAGCAGGCAGGAGTGAGTGCATCTGCATGCACAGTGAGGCAAAGACTTTTGGAGGATGGCCTGGTGTCAAGAAGGGCATCAAATAAGCCACTTCTCTCCAGGAAAAACATCAGGGACAGACTGATATTCTGCAAAAGGTACAGGGATTGGACTGCTGAGGACTGGGGTAAAGTCATTTTCTCTGATGAATCCTCTTTCCGATTGTTTGGGGCATCCGGAAAAAAGCTTGTCCGGAGAAGACAAGGTGAGCGCTACCATCAGTCCTGTGTCATGCCAACAGTAAAGCATCCTGAGACCATTCATGTGTGGGGTTGCTTCTCAGCCAAGGGAGTGGGCTCACTCACAATTTTGCCTTTTCCAGCGTGATAAAGCACCTTGCCGTAAGGCAAAAGTGATAACTAAGTGGCTCGGGGAACAAAACATCGATATTTTGGGTTCATGGCCAGGAATCTCCCCAGACCTTAATCCCATTGAGAATTTGTGGTCAATCCTCAAGAGGCGGGTGGACAAACAAAAACCCACAAATTCTGACAAACTCCAAGCATTGATTATGCAAGAATGGGCTGCCATCAGTCAGGATGTGGCCCAGAAGTTAATTGACAGCATGCCAGGGCGGATTGCAGAGGTTTTGAAAAAGAAGGGTCAACACTGCAAATATTGACTCTTTGCATCAACTTCATGTAATTGTCAATAAAAGCCTTTGACGCTTATGAAATGCTTGTAATTATACTTCAGTATTCCATAGTAACGTCTGACAAAAATATCTAAAGACACTGAAGCAGCAGACTTTGTGAAAATTTATATTTGTGTCATTCTCAAAACTTTTTGCCACGACTGTATATCAACGAATTGGCAAGGGCACTAAAACAGTCTGCAGCACCCGGCCTCACCCTACTAGAATCTGAAGTCAAATGTCTACTGTTTGCTGATGATCTGGTGCTTCTGTCACCAACCAAGGAGGGCCTACAGCAGCACCTAGATCTTCTGCACAGATTCTGCCAGACCTGGGCCTGACAGTAAATCTCAGTAAGACAAAATTAATGGTGTTCCAAAAAAGGTCCAGTCACCAGGACCACAAATACAAATTCCATCTAGACACCGTTGCCCTACAGCTCACACAAAAACTACACATACCTTGGCTTAAACATCAGCACCACAGGTAACTTCCACAAAACTGTGAACAAGCTGAGACAAGGCAAGAAGGGCCCTCTATGCCATCAAAAGGAACATCAAATTCTACATACCAATTAGGATCTGGCTAAAAATACTTGAATCAGTTAAAGAACCCGTTGCCCTTTATGGTTGTGAGGTCTGAGGTCCGCTCACACACCAAGAATTCACAAAATGGGACAAACACCAAATTGAGACTCTACATGCAGAATTCTGCAAAAACATTCTCTGTGTACAACATCAAATACCAAATAATGCATGCAGAGCAGAATTAGGCCGATACCCACTAATTATCAAAATCCAGAAAAGAGCCGTTAAATTCTACAACCACCTAAAAGGAAGCGATTCCCAAACGTTCCATAACAAAGCCTTCATCTACAAGGAGATGAACCTGGAGAATAGTCCCCTAAGCAAGCTAGTCCTGGGGCTCTGTTCACAAACACAAACAGACCCCACATAGCAACACAATTAGACCCAACCAAATCATGAGAAAACAAAAAGATAATTACTTGACACATTGGAAAGAATTAACAAAAAAATCAGAGCGCACTAGAATGCTATTTGGCCCTAAACAGAGAGTACACAGTGGCAGAATACCTGACCACTATGACTGACCCAAAACTAAGGAAAGCTTTGACTATGTACAGACTCAGTGAGCATAGCCTTGCAATTGAGAAAGGCCGCCGTAGGCAGACCTGGCTCTCAAGAGAAGACAGGCGTTCCACCTAAAAGTAGGTGGAAACTGAGCTGCACTTCCTAACCTCCTGCCAAATATATGACCATATTAGAGACATATATTTTCCTCAGATTACACAGATCCACAAAGAATTTGAAAACAAACCCAATTTTGATAAACTCCCATATCTACTGGTGAAATACCTCAGTTTGCCATCACAGCAGCAAGATTTGTGACCTGTTGTTACAAGTGAAGAACAAACACCATTGCAAATACAACCCATATTTATGTTTAATTATTTTACCATCGTTACAACACTGTATATATATATAATATGACATTTGAAATGTCTTTATTCTTGTGGAACTTCTGTGAGTGTAATGTTTACTGTTCATTTGAATTGTTTATTTCACTTTTGTTTATTATCTACTTCACTTGCTTTGGCAATGTTAACATGTTTCCCTTGCCAATAAAGCCCTTGAATTGAGAGAGAGAGAGAGCGAGAGTGTTGAATCAAGAAAGGCCATATCGCGCTCTCACTCTCATCATGCCCATCAAGTGTGGAAGTTGACGGGAGAACAATAAAAACAGCTGATATTGCCAATCATTTTGCAGATTTGTAAAAAGAAAACAACATTATTGACAGATAATGCAAACACCCATTCTTCCAAACACGCTATTGTCCACATTTTTGATGATCATATTGTGAGCAACAAAACCTGCTCTTTTAGTCTGCCATTGTTTTTACCAGGAGGTGTTAAACCTACCGAAGTCATTACCAAAATGGTAAATCTACAGGTTATGATCATATGGACAATTTTGTTTCACTGTGCTGCTCCTCAGATTGCAGCTCCACTGAAATACATATTTAATTGGTCACTGGAAAGGGTATGGAAGCATGCTAAACTGTGTCCAATCCTGAAAGACAGCAAAGAACCCATTACTCATGCCAATATCTGACCAATCAGTCTGCTCCTTTCACTCAGTAAGATATTGGAGGGTACTGTGAGTAGACAAATATGGGAGAACATGGAAAAGAATGACCTAATCACAGCCAATCAGCACGCTTATCACAAAAACCATTCCAGGACCACTGCATTGATTGACATGACTGTGGATAATGGCAGGTTTGTGGGTGTACTATTTTTAGATTTTATTGCAGCATTTGATTTAGTGGATAATTAAATAATTTTGACAAAATGAATGCATTATGTGTTTAAGGAGACAGCATTGAATTGGGAACAGTCATATCTAACTGACAGGAAACAGTCCACCTATATCAATGGGTTGTTTTCTTCCCCTCATGCTTTAAACTGTGGAATACCACAGGGCAGTTGCCTTGGGCCCCTTCTTTACTTAATATATACCAACGACCTTCCTTATGCCTTATCTGAAACTCAAGCTACTATATTTCTAATGAAACGACAATTTATACAGCAAGACAATTGGTTCAACAGGTACAGCAAGGTCTACAAGTAGATCTGGGAAATATCAGGGAGTGGGTTTGGTGGAACAAACTTGTTTTGAATGCCAAGAAAACCAAGGTTATGTTGTCTGGTTCAACAGGAAAAGGCCAACACAACATGGGATACAATGGGGGAGTACAAATTGAGGAAGTGGCAGAAACCAAACTACTAGGGCTGCAGCTAGACAACTGCTTATCATGGTCGTCTCCAATAACTCATCTGTGAAAAAAATATTACAATTGCATGCATGATCAGAAAGATAGCTAAATATTTACCGGGAAAGATTCTTAAGCAAACAACCCAAGCATTAATTGGGAGTCAGGTGAACAACTGTTCTGTGGTCTGGGGAAATGCATCAGTAGGGGAAATTAGGAGGCTACAGATTGCACAGAACAAAGCAGCAAGGATTGATTTAAGGTGGATGTATGATTATTCTGTTGTAGTCATGCACAATGCTCTTGGGTACTCATTAATCAATAAGATAATTGAAAAAAAAACAGGATTCTTTTCTTTCACAATGCACACCATTTAAAACGGCCCACCTCCATTCACGACAGTACTGAGTTGGTAAGAGACAGATATTCAGTCAACACTAGGAATAGATTTTCCACCATCTATGTGTTATCCCGGCAGAAAAGAGAAATAGGCTAAATTACATTTTGATTCAGAGTAATGAAGAAGTAGAATAATTTCTGAGCAAACCAGAAAACGTTCAATATGTCAATTCAAACAATACTTTACAACCATTTAAATATAATACATTGGAAGGTTGTGAAGGACTACGATAGAGGGAAGGAATCAATCTCTCTTTTCAGACTGTTACAGTATTTATCTGATCAATATTTCAGTGTATTATGTCTGGTGTTTGTAACAGTGTGTTATATGTGAAAATGTGATTGTATTATAAATTGTATTTTAATGTTTAAAGACTCTGGAAGATTTGTCTAAATGAGGACTAAAAGAGATCCTAATTAAATAAAATTAAATGCCCTCTTGCACACTTCTCACATCTAGGAATCTCCCTCCTACCAAAGAAGTCCAAAGCGAAGAAAAACGTCGCAAAATGTCATCATAATATATGCACAAACTCCTCCTACACCATAAGCATGGCACCTAAAGTATTATCAGAACAGAACCTCTCAAGGGACAACTGACACTTCCTGACTTGACCTTGTCGGACAAAGACGCATCAAAACTCAGCAGGACAGACTGCCTGTCCTCCAGGACACCTACAGCACCCGATGTCACAGGAAGGCCAAAAAGATCATCAAGGACAACAACCACCCGAACCACGGCCTGTTCACCCCGCTATCATCCACAAGGCGAGGTCAGTACAGGTGCATCAAAGCTGGGATCGAGACACTTAAAAACAGCTTCTATCTCAAGGCCATAAGACTAGCCAGCTACCACCAGGTTACTCAACCCTGCACCTTAGAGGCTGCTGCCACTTGAATAATGGAACACTAGTCACTTTAATAATGGAACACTAGTCACTTTAATAATGGAACACTAGTCACTGTAATAATGGAACACTAGTCACTTTAATAATGGAACACTAGTCACTTTAATAATGGAACACTAGTCACTTTAATAATGGAACACTAGTCACTTTAATAATGGAACACTAGTCACTTTAATAATGGAACACTAGTCACTTTAATAATGGAACACTAGTCACTTTAATAATGGAACACTAGTCACTTTAATAATGGAACACTAGTCACTTTAATTATGGAACACTAGTCACTTTAATAATGGAACACTAGTCACTTTAATAATGGAACACTAGTCACTTTAATAATGGAACACTAGTCACTTTAATAATGGAACACTAGTCACTTTAATAATGGAACACTAGTCACTTTAATAATGGAACACTAGTCACTTTAATAATGGAACACTAGTCACTGTAATAATGGAACACTAGTCACTTTAATAATGGAACACTAGTCACTTTAATAATGGAACACTAGTCACTTTAATAATGGAACACTAGTCACTTTAATAATGGAACACTAGTCACTGTAATAATGGAACACTAGTCACTTTAATAATGGAACACTAGTCACTTTAATAATGGAACACTAGTCACTTTAATTATGGAACTCTATTCACTTTAATAATGGAACACTAGTCACTTTAATAATGTTTAGATACTGTATTCTATTCTACTGTATTTAGTCAATGCCACTCCGACATTGCTCATCCTAATATATATCTCTTAAGTCCATTCTTTTACTTTCAGATGTGTGTGTATTGTTGTGAATTGTTAGATACTACTGCACTGTTGGCGATAGGAACACAAGCATTTCGCTACACCCGCAATAACATCTGCTAAAAGTGTGTATGTGACCAATAACATTTGATTTGATTTTGATTTGACAATGTCGTCTCCGTTTCACCACGGGTCTGCGTTGCACAAACGGCAGGCGTCACAGACACCAGGAATATTTCATTTGAGCTGGTCCTCCTCAACACTTAATGCCACACACGGTATCACCCCTTTCAATGGCGCCCAGCTCCGGAGAGCAAAGCAAGTCACAGTTCTCAGCTCCTTCTCGGAGGTCATCACTGCACCTGCCACCACAGTTAATTCATCCTCACTCTCATCACATTCAATTTCCTTCTGTAGCTCTTCAAAAAATATAGAAAAGTGGAATATGTTTAAGGAATTTGGAATGGAGAACTTTTGGTTGTCCACCATCTTCTCCTTCACCAAATCTCCCAGAAGGCTTATGGAATCCCCCACTCCATATTTACGCATACTATGTTCCATTTTCCTCCTTTTTTCCCTGTCAGCCATCTTCATTAGACTCTCCCACTTGCCCAGTCTCCTCGTGTCTCTCTTGACGGTCTCCGTCCCGTATGCGGGATCAACATCCAGCGAAAAATCCTATCGCCATATTCTTAACAAAATGTTATATTTTTCTTTTTTCAAATATAGGACTATTTTATATCGTTTTATAGATACACCTCTCCTGAATCGAACGACGTTGTCCGATTTCAAAAAGGCATTACAGCTAAAGCAAAACATTAGATTATGTTAGAGGAGTATATCGTAAAAGTAGCCACATTGCCATTTTCCGACCAACCACATGCATCACAAATAACCAAAAAACAGCTAAATGCAGCACTAACCTTTGACAATCTTCATCAGATGACACTCCTAGGACATCATGTTACACAATACATGCATTCTATTGTTCGATAAAGTTAATATTTATATATAAAAACAGCATTTTACGTCGGCGCGTGACGTTGACTAACTATTTTCCCTCAAATGCATCCGGTGAAACAGCGCTACAATTTACTAAATTACTATTCGAAAACATTTTAAAAATGTAATATTGTCATTCTAAGATTTATAGATTAACATCTCTTGAAAGCACCTGCAATGCCAGTTACAGGTCAGCGCCATCTTGGAACAATCGCATATCAAATCTACTCTTGTATACTATTGTCAATAATCCCTTACCTTTGATTATCTTCATCAGAAGGCACTTCCAGGAATCCCAGGTCCACAACAAATGTATTTTCGTTCGAAAAAGTTAATCCTTTATGTCCCAATAGCTTGTTGTTGTTAGCGCGTTCTGAAGGCTGCACCAAAAGTACCGTCATCCGCGGGACTCCTCTCTTACCAAAATGAAAAAATATATATTTAAGTTCGTTCAAACATGTCAAACGTTGTATAATATAAATCTTTAGGGCCTTTTTCAACCAGAGCTCCAATAATATTCAAGGGGGACAGTTGCATTGTCTTTCGAAAGGGGATGGTAGCCAGGGGCGCCGGCGTCATAATGGTGATGGCCCTCCCCATGTGACCACTTTCCACAGACTCTCATTCTGTCAGTTTTCACAGTAGGAGACAAACCACTTTGTAAAGACTGGGGACATCTAGTGGAAGCAATAGGAAGTGCTCAATGAACCATAGCTCACGGTGTGATTTATAGACAAAGTGATGAAGTTGAGTCCGCAATTCAGAATTCCACATCCTGTTACGATCTGCCTCGGGGTTTTGACTGCCATATGAGTTCTGTTATACTCACAGACACCATTCAAACAGTTTTAGAAACTTTAGGGTGTTTTCTATCCACAAGTATTAATTATATGCATATCCTAGCTTCTGAGTTTTAGTAGGAGGCCGTTTAAAATGGGCACAAATATTTTTCAAAAAGCGCCCCCTATCCTAGGCGAACTCAAAAAATGGCAACAAAGACTTTGCTGAAGGATCCCTACTGTCGAACAATCACCGACGAAGGGGCATACACTTCGGCTACCGAACAATTGAAGAAAACCTTAAAGAAGTCCAAAGCGATGAAAACTTCACAAAATGTCATCATAATATATACACAAACTCTTCCTAACAGTTCTGCCTGGGAAGCATGTGGACGCCTTTATAGCAAGTGGTGACCCGTTAATAATTTCATAGTAATAAGCACAGACACTCCCTTACAGTCCTCTGTATCTCTCTGTCCTAAACACTCAGACAGACAGACAGACAGACAGACAGACAGACAGACAGACAGACAGACAGACAGACAGACAGACAGACAGACAGACAGACAGACAGACAGACAGACAGGAACACACTACAGCTGATCCTGGGACTCTCCTCACAATGACAGGCAGGAACACTTTACAGCTGGCCGGAGAACGGGAAAACCGCTGGTTGACTTGGAAACATACAAGACGAACTGGCACAAAGAGACAGGAAACACAGGGATAAATACACTGTGGAAACAAGCGACACCTGAAGGGGGTGGAGACAATAACGAGGACAGGTGAAACAGATCAGTGTGACTCTCTCTCTCTCTCTCTATATATATTATTTTTTTCTTTAAATAAGTTATATAGGTGTGTCTGAGAGCTTCACTGCTACTTTCGAGAGCTAATGGGTTGAGAAGGCAACATCAGCTATTATTGTCTCACAACACATACACACACACACATACACACACACACAATACACTCTGGGTCAATAAGCTCCTATTCAGACAGACTGCTTGACTGCCCTCTATCCTTCTCACATCTCTCTCTCTACTCCCCCCTCATCTCTCTGTTCTCTTCACTCAACTCTCTTTTCTCCCCTCATCCCTCTCTTCTCTCCCCTCATCTCTCTCTTCTCTCCCCTCATCTCTCTCTTCTCTCCCCTCATCTCTCTCTTCTCTCCCCTCATCTCTCTCTCTTTACCCCCTCTCTTTCCACACTGTCATGACGTTGGCCTGTGGGTAAGGTTTATGACCCCCCCCCATAAATACCTTTCTCCCTTCCCCTCTCTTACTGACCCTACTGAAGGACTGCTGTCCTGTTAAATATAGAGAGTCTGGGAACATCAAACAAATGGGGAAAGGAACCATATTTTGTTAATAAAACCAGTTGGAAATATGCTTGATAACGTAATGAGTATGGAGGTCAGTTCATTGTTATCTGGGACATTATGATTGATGACAGGATGACATAAACTGTACCTGAGAAAGTATACACCCTCTAGTTATCAGAGTCACATGGAATTGTTATGCAATTGAAATGTTTGATATTGAAATTGTTTGTTAGGAGATTAAATGTAATTTTAGCTTCCAAATGAGAGAATTGGGTTTTCATAAGGAAAGTGCCCTGCTCGATCAGTGGCCCAACCCTGTGAAGAGACAGGGGTTATAAACGATGAAACACCTCCTTCCCCCCTCTCCACTATATAAGCCTTTGACGAAAAGATAACCGTTAGTTCCAGTACGGGAGGTCTGCAGCCTCTACGTTAGAAGGACACATGTCAAGAACAGAACTAAGCCAACCTCGGCGTGAGCTATGGTATGAACTGGTATGAACTTTGAGCTTATTCACTACAGAAGTGATACTTCCTAGCCGTTGAGTTAGCAGCCGCTGCTAACGTGGGCTAGGAAAGGACGGACGACGGATCCAGTCTAACAACCAGACGAAGATACCACCACGTATCCAATTTACCACCATTGACATTCTTCCACTACAGGAAGATCTGTTGGCCAACCCGGCCAGCATCTACGACCAATCTACCGAAGCGCAGCTCAGATTAAATATTTATTGCATTTTCCTTTTCCAAATGGGCGGTAATTTAGAATGCATAAGATAATGTATTTACGATAGCATAGCTGCTGTTTCTTTGTTCCTAAGTCTTCCCGCTATTTCATTCAAGCCCAACCCCCTTTCCTTTGTGTAACCAGCCATGATACAGGCTCCGTCTACCAGGACGTTTTCTGTATGACATCATTAGTATTCTATGTATTTGTAATTCTGTGTGATTAGTTAGGTATTTAGTAAATAAATAATTAAACCCAATTTTGTATTGCTGATTCAACTTGTTAGTCAGGGTTTGTGAAGATAACCAAGAATTGACAACTTTCATTATGAGACTGAAAATAAGATAAGGGTTAATATTGACTGCTATCGATGTAAAATATTACTAAGTATTTTAAGAGTTTATTCGGAAGATAACGGCTCTATAAACGTTCTTCTGTGGTGCCCCGACTTTCTAGTTAATTACATTTACATGATTAGCTTAATCAGGTAATATTAATTACAGAGAAATAATTTTATAAGTTAGCATGTCATATCACTTAATCCGGCATAGCCAAAGACACGACAACACTCTCTCATCATTTTTCCCTACCTTTAATCATCTCTCTCTCTCTCTCTGAATGGTCTCAGTGTGTTTCTAAAGGTGTAATAATATATAGAGGAGCAGCCATCACATAAATAAAACACTGTTACTATCTACAGGCCCCCTGCTGCTCTCTCTACAGCCAGGTCAGTGCATGTGTATGAAGGTGACACACAGCAGGCCGCTCATGGTACTCACGACATCTGTGGTCCTACTCCACCTCAGACACACTGTGTCGTCCCAGCTGGCCACTAGGTGGTGCTAAGAGGTTAGACTCTCAGCTCTGCTATGCCGTATGTCACTTCAGAACACTACTGTATGCTCAGATCAAGAGCGAAATTGTTGTGCAATTCTACACAGTTTGACATGACTTATTATGCCTCTCTTGAGGTGGAAGGATGTTTAAAGTAAATGTCCAGTTGCTATTCTGTTAACTCATTCCCAAACAATGTTGTTGACTCATCCTTTTCTCGTATTTGTGGCCGAAGCATAAATTGGATAAAAAACACTTTGAAAACCCCACCTCAAACTTATATCTCAAATAGACTGTTTAAAAAAATGCTTGCTTTTTCCTCATAGAGGATGATGTCATATTTTTAATGATCAGAATACGCCCACAATTAATTGTAGGTCATATTTCATAGAAATCTGGAAACACTGAACAGTTACTTTAAAGCTAATTTCCTGCAATTCTACACATTTTGAAACTGCTGATGACGTGTTCATATGCTATGCTACCCCCAATTTTTTAAGTAATTATTGGGGAGGATGAATCGACCTGTTCTGAATATTGGGGGTGGGGGGGGCATGTTCCCCCATGGCAATTTTGTCTCTGTCTTAGATCAGTGTAACCACATGTATGAACAACATTAGCACAACAACAGACTGTAAAGTACTGTATTTTAATGAAATTCTATCAATTAAAAAAGAAATTATAATAATAATAGTCATTTAGCAGACGCTCTTATCCAGAGCGACTTACAGTAGTGAATGCATACATTTCATACATGTTTTCTCCGTACTGGTCCCCCGTGGGAATCGAACTCACAACCCTGGCATTGCAAACACCATGCTCTACCAACTGAGCCACACAATTTAAAACACAACTAAATAATCTTAAGGACCAGGCAGACCATAAAGAATCAGAAAAGTGAAGTATGCTGATAGAGGATCTTGGGAGGAGGATGCACTAGATGGTGAGGAGGCGTGTTTACAGTGGAGAGGGTTCCAGTCATGGTCCAACATGTCTTCTTTACTTTTTCATCACATTCAAACCTAGAGAGAGACAGAAAGATAAGACTGTGTGTGTGTGTGTGTGTGTGTGTGTGTGTGTGTGTGTGTGTGTGTGTGTGTGTGTGTGTGTGTGTGTGTGTGTGTGTGTGTGTGTGTTCGAGACTTACACGATGGCATCAACACAGGGTGGCATGGCGTTTTGGATGTGGTATCCTTGCAGTCTAAATTTGATGTGCGTGTTAGACACACTTGTGCAGCAACTTGTGGTGACCTTAGTTTGCTGACGATCTGAGAAAGGGGAAGAAAGTACGTGACAGAGAAAGGAAGTGACAGAGAGAGGAAGTGGCAGAGAGAGGAAGTGACAGAGGAAGGAAGTGACAGAGAGAGGAAGTAACAGAGAAAGCAAGTGACAGAGAGTGACAGAAGTAAAAGATTTAGACAGGTAGCCCTAAATATTAAAATATTAATATTATAAATATTAAATGTTGTTTTTATTAATTCGTATTTTGACCAATCAGATCAGCTCTGAAAAAGATCTGATGTGAAAGAGATCTGATGTGATTGGTCAAAAGACCATTTAGTGGAAAAAAATAAATGAGAATGGGCTGCCTGTGTAAACGCAGCCTCTGATCTCTAAACTAACCATAAACATGGTGTGTTTTTAGTTATGAGACACTGACAGGAAACCATGTGACCTTGCCTATCTCAGAGGTGTCAAAGGTCAAATATAGCAACCAGGAAATCAAACAAGCTGTATCTGTGTGTGTGCATGCATGTTTAAAGGTACATTCAAATCTACTGAAAATGCAGTATATTCAAACGGTTAGTTATTATCATCCCCCCATGTAAAACTAAACAGTTAAAAAGTATTTTAAATGTATAGAGAACTGTTGTTCGTGGACCACTCTGGGTCCAAGAGGTCTGAGTTATAGGAGGTCTGTCGAAAGCCTGTCAATTACAGTAACTCAATGGAAACTTTAACCACATTGTAACATTTTCTGCATTTTAATGTGTGTGTATAGTATAATATAGATATTATATATTCATATATAGAATGTATACAATATAATGTGGTATTCAAACATTCACCACATCATCAATCAACCAATCAATCAATCAGTGAATCAGTACTCACAGTTAGCAGACACAGAGGTAAGGTACACACACATGGTGATCAGGACTGGAACACGGACATGCTGACTGTCTGGCTGACTGATTTAATGACTGGCTGGCTGACTGATTTAATGACTGGCTGGCTGACTGACTGACTGGCTGACTGTCTGGCTGACTGATTTAATGACTGTCTGGCTGACTGATTTAATGACTGTCTGGCTGACTGATTTAATGACTGGCTGGCTGACTGATTTAATGACTGTCTGGCTGACTGATTTAATGACTGTCTGGCTGACTGATTTAATGACTGTCTGGCTGACTGATTTAATGACTGTCTGGCTGACTGATTTAATGACTGGCTGGCTGACTGACTGGCTTACTGACTGGCTGACGGACGGACGAATGGACGGACAGACAGATTGATGTACCGACTGTTCGACAGACCAACAGAGACAGATAGCTACTCTGCTAGGCACTAAACTACGGAGACGGGTCGGAGGTCTACTGATTGGTCTGGTAACCGTGGCGATGAGTCTGTCTGGAAGGCAGTGAAGTGTCAGGTTTTGTATCTCACAGTGGGTTTGTTCATGTGTGTCATTGTACGATGTGGTCAGTATTGGTAATGGTATTTTCACACCTCCGCCTCTCTCTTTCCTTTTCTGTCTTTATTTCACCCCCTACTACCTCACTTGACAAACCACCAACACCCCAACCCCCTGCAGCAGTCTTCCTGAGAAACATGGATTAATAAAGGGCACACACACATACATACACACTAAAAAGTGTGAACAGCTGATGATGCAAATGCATGGTGTTTTTTTCTGTGTGCACCGTGATGTCAAAACAGTCAGACTGATGACCCAAAAGAACATTTCCATCATTTTATTTTCCGTTTCATTTCCAGCAAAGTTTCCTAGATTTCCTGATGTTTACACCTAAGTTGAATGGATAAGCATAAAATGAAAATGTTCTTACAAACATCTCTTACAGCTACAATATGTAACTTTAGGGTGATCCTACAAAATTCACATAGAAAAGGAGTTATAGATCTGTCGTTCTCATTGAAAGCAAGTCTAAGAAGCAGTAAATCTGTTCTATGAGTGCTATTTCAATACTTCCTGTTCTTAAGCTTAGTTTTTTAGTCTTTTACTTTTGGTTTTGTACACCAGATTCAAACAGCTGAAAATACAATATTCCGGGTTATTGAAATTATATTTCACAGCGGTTTGGATGGTACAATGATTCTCTACACTATTGCTTGTTCTGTCACATAAACTGAAATGAAGCAAACTCTTAGAATTTTACCAATCAGGAAGTGGTGGAGCGATGTCTGCATATTGCAAATTCAAAATAACGTTGATTGATAGAAAATAAACAAAGTAAATGTGTAAGTACTTAATAAATAAATACATTTATTAAATAACATTGATAACTCATTGACATGATGAATTACAAACAGCCAAATATAAACCTATTCATCTAAACATCAAAAAGGTACTACAAGTCCCCATAAGTACTTGAATAAATAAAAAACTGAACACATACGATACCGGTCTTAAATATAATTCATAAATAACTCTAACAACCCATTGAACATGATTATGCCAACTGAATAAATTATAACTAGATAATCAGACTATGAAAAACATCAATATGAATAAGATATTCAATATGAATGTAATATGCATATTGAATGTCTGCTTTATAGATATGAAAAAGTGGAACATCAGAGGAGCTTCAGCCATTGGCAGTGATTCTACTGGTTGGATGTTGACTGTTGAGTTGAGGCATTTTTGGTCGATTCCCGATGACGGGAGGAAGAGTTAGAGGGAGGAGAGGAGGAGGCAGGGAAAAGAGAGGAGAGGAGATAGGAAGGAGAGGAGGAGAGAGAGGGAGGAGAGGAAGGTACGGATGGAGAAGAGGAGGAAAGAGGGAAAAGAGAGGAGAAAACAGAAAGAGGAGAGGAGGGTAAGAAGGTTGTGGTAGGGGTGGAGGTGGAGGTGAGAGAGGTTGGAGAGGAGAGCGAGAGAAATGTTGAGCTCAGACGGGCCATTCTAGAAAGGAACAAATTACAATCAGTTTCATTTTCTCTTTTGTTCTTTCCTGTGTGTGTATGTCTGTGTATGTGTGATTTTTAACTTACTCAAACTGCTGAATCTTGCGGCGTACCCAGGGTTGTCTATGGTAACTACAGAACAGACCCTTCTCCGTCTCAAAGCTGCAGGAGAAACACAGTGTTAACACTGAAACTGAATGGGTTTGACACAACATGTCTGGGGGGTTTGACACAACATGGCCGCTACATACTGTAAAGCACTTTGTGACAACATATGAGACTGGATAAACCTAAATGAAATAAAGACTAAAAGATATGTTCCTTACATGACGGCCGGTACACAAGGAGCGTTATAGTTCTGAATCCAGTAGCCTGTGATGGGATCGGTCACCTCTGTCCTAGACACTGTCTTACAGCACGACACCACCTTTTCTCCATCTACTGAGGAGAGAGAAGAGTTGACATATGTTAAAACAAATCCTCTTGACCTGGCAATCACTTCAAAAACCATGTACCCTGTTACATCCCAGCTCTAATCCCCTAACACTCACTTCCTTCCCCTTACCTGTCCCAGTCCAGCCCAGCTCTAACACACACTCCCTTCCCCTTACCTGTCCCAGTCCAGCCCAGCTCTAACACTCACTTCCTTCCTCTTACCTGTCCCAGTCCAGCCCAGCTCTAACACTCACTCCCTTCCCCTTACCTGTCCCAGTCCAGCCCAGCTCTAACACTCACTCCCTTCCTCTTACCTGTCCCAGTACAGCCCAGCTCTAACACACACTCCCTTCCTCTTACCTGTCCCAGTCCAGCACAGTGCTGCTATGACGACGGCTAATGTCCAGATCTTCAGAGTTCCACAGGTCACCATCTTTACCCTAAATGTCAGAGACTCAAATGGTACAATAAAAGTTCAATAAATAGATAAATCAACTCTCTCTTCTCTGCAGGCTGCTCAGCTCAGGGTCAGTTCTGTAGTGTCTGTCTTCACCAGGGTCGAGGTACTTAAGGCCTGAAAAGCAGAAGTGTCAACTCTGGTTCAGTCATCTATTATTTGTTTGAACGACAGAGTGAATGACAGACTACGGGGGTTTCTGCTGCGTCACCGCAGGTCGTTTACCAACAGGAAATACTTTCGTCAGTCTTATGGAACCAGACAAATTTAGACATGGGTCTTTCCCAGAATGCCGTTCAGAAGATCAGAATGCCGACAGAGGGTTTAGCCTAATGACTGAGCTACATGTCCTCTGATTAAGACTTTACTAATGAAACACATCAACTTGTTGGAAAATAATGATAGGTTGAACATTTTGTGATTTAGTTTTTTGTTTCCAGTATTGAGTGCTCCTACTTTGTATTTTGTCAGTTGACTTTAGGAAGGGGTTTCGGGTGGTGACATCATGGCGAACCCACCTCAAGGACACATGGAGAGTCGCAACCTTGATCTTTGTGCAGCATTGTGTTTTACGCCGCCAGATCCGTCTAACACAGGGGGTGGCCGACCCTGTTCGTGGAGAGCTACGGCGTTTGCAGCCTCCGATTATGCACACGATTACACTAATGAACCAATCATTGGCCTTCTTAGGCCGCGGGCCATGGGAGAGAGAAAAGAAATACATCACTTCACATCTTGTGATTTTTTTTGTCATGTCATGTGCTATTATTGGAAATCTAATGGTGACCATTCCTATTGGTTCCACAACCGTTTGTGGTCAAGATCAGAATAAACCTGGCTTCCTTCCTGCTGGCTCAACACTCTCTATCTCTCTCTCCCTCGGAAAGAGGAAGGAACCACATCTAACACACTCAGAGAATGTCCCATTATCATGGTTTTATTAGCACCTCACGCTGAGAGGAGAAGGGCCACAGGAAGAATAGATCATGTGTTTGACTCTCTGACTCATGAAGAGAAGTTCAGAATATGCAATATAATTATGACAGTTTCGGTCAATAGTCCTTTATTTGCTTCTTTTATAACCTAATGGAGGTCTCTGGACCAAAGCACTGGTTCAACTAAAACAGTGTTCTCTGTGAGTTGAGGGGGTCGCTAGCAGCAGTGGCTAAGGGCCAGTAGGGGCCAGGGGAATGGGCTTCCTTTGTAGAAAAGATGTGCAGTGACATCACCACAGCCCAGTGACACGATGGAGTGTCATAACCTTTGACTGTATTCAGCCTTTACAACATCTCATCACCATGGAGATACTCAAACAGGTCTTGTGTTCTGTGATTGTGTGTAATTGTAAAGGAATTTGAGCTTTGAGTGAATTAAAGGTTTTATACAAATAATGTTTTTAATTTATTATCACAGCATAAAAAATAGGAAATAAATAAATACAAATGCCTTAAAAACACCTTAATTAATAGATAATATCAGTAAGTATAAAACATTAATGCCGGAATGAAGTTTAAATAAAGTAAAGAGAGCTTGAAATACTCAGTCACAGCAGACAGTTAAAGAAAACAGTTCTGATGGGAGGAAAATCTTCATCTTCACTAACTTCTTATTGACTTAGTTCTGTAGTTCCTGAGAAAGAGAGTCTGCTGAACCTGAATCCCTTTCTTCTGGTGATGATGATGATGGTCTAGAATCATGGTTTCATGATCATTTCATCAGTTGGAAACACTTTATTTTCTCTGTGTGGAGAGAGAGACAGAGAGAGAGCAAGAGAGATAGAGAGAGACAGAGAGACAGAGACAGAGACAGAGACAGAGACAGAGAGAGAGAGAGTGAGAGAGAGAATGAGGGAGGGAGAAGGGATCAGTCTAGGATTGGGCTAGTTTGTTCTGAAGGTTGTAGAGTTTAGGGTGTAGGGTTTAGGGTATGGTGTGTAGGGGTTGACTCTGACCTGTTCCAGTGACACTAGCTCAGCAGTGAGCCATTTGGCCTGGGTGTTGATGCACTTAATCTTCCCCCCACTGGTGAAACTGAAGAAGTACAGAAAGAGAGAGGGAGAGACAGCTGTATTTCCTATTACACTGTGACAAATACTCAGACCTAAGAGAATCTTTCTTTCCCAAAATTATCATTCAGCACAAAGAATTTGGAACTATAAAAGATGTAATTTTTATTAAAAGATGTAATTTTTATTGGTTGAAAAGCCTAAACGTGGGGCAGCCAGTGAAAAGTGCAATGTAATATCAATGTTTCCCATTTTGATTTGTTTTGTCTTGCATACCAGGTCATGTGTCTTCTCAGTCATGTTGAGACTGGTCTACTACTATTGCTTTAATGTATTATTATTCTCATTAATGTTGTTGTTGTAGTTAATGGTAATCATATTTCCACTACAACTATTATTATTGCTGTTGGTCCCACCATTTTTTGTTATGTGTATACTTTGACAATGTAAGTAATTTAACTTGCCATGTCAATAAAGTCTACTGAATTTAATTGAATTGAGAGAGAAAGAGAGATATACATAGACGGGGAGGGAGGGAGAGAAGGGGAGAGAGAGAGAGAAAGAGGGAGAAGGGGAGAAAAAGAGAGAGAGGGGAGAGAGAGAGAGAGAGAGAGAGAAGGGGAAATAGAGAGAGAGAGAGAGAGAGAAGGGGAAATAGAGAGAGAGAGAGAGAGAGAGAGAGAGAGAGAGAGAGAGAGAAGGGGAAATAGAGAGAGAGAGAGAGAGAGAGAGAGAGAGAGAGAGAGAGAGGGGAAATAGAGAGAGAGAGAAGGGGAAATAGAGAGAGAGAGAACGAGAGAGGGTGGACAGGGGAGAGAGAAAGGGGGAGAGAGAGAAAGAAAGAAAGAAAGAAAGAAAGAAAGAAAGAGAGAAAGAAAGAAAGTGCTTCACACACACACACACACACACACACACACACAACCACCCTGTTCACACTCACCTTCCAGTGTAGAGAAGAGGATGGCCGTGATCAGATCCAATAGACACAGCACACAACTAACAGAGAAAAACACACACATCTTCAAATGGGTGCTATATTGCTAACACTAGCTACTAAAAACTGCTCCGCTGCAAAGTCTGCTTATATAGTTGGAAAATGTTGCTAATGTTTGCTCATAGATGTTAATAATTTCCACAAAACAAACGCTCTTGCTGTCTTCTTGTTCTGATGTAGAGACAGGGGAGTCTGGGTCCATTTATCAGAAAACAGGAATTATAAAAGAGGCCAGTCATAATCCACTAGGTTTCTTACGAATTTGAAAACACTCTGTCACTCTGAGTCGATGACACACACACATCCAAACACACACACACACACACACACACACACACACACACACACACACACACACACACACACACACACACACACACACACACACACACACACACACACACACACACACGCACACACACACACACACACACACACACAAACATGCACATACACGTGCACACGCACACTAGAGTGCACAGTGTTATGGGATGGTGGAGCTGGTTAATCTATGGATGTTGTTTGTTGCTTCATGTCTGTTTGTTGAGGAGGGGATGTAAGGAGGGACTCCCCACTGGGCACTGACCTCAATTCAACATCTTTTCCACGTTCGTTCAACGGAATTGAAATGACGTGGAAACAACGTTGATTCAACCAGTGCGAGCCCAGTGTGTACATTCTTCAGGAGGATTATGACTCAGTTCTTCTATGACAATGCTTTTTCCACTAAATCAAGCGGTCAAGTAGTCTTTCCTAGAAAATCACTGTTGGCTATGCTTCTCTGAACCATGCAGCTCAAAGATGCAGTGTCTTGTCCCATTCCAATCTAAAATGTCTATCAGAGGTGGTTCGGTGGAGGACCCCTCAGGGCCTGAGACCTGAAGACTTGTGTTTTCTCCCTGTGCTAATGCTTCGGCTCAGCCACACTCCCCTCCATATGTACTGTATTTTGACAGTGAAGCTAACATTTGACATTTGGGTCTATACTCCAGCATTTTATATTTAAGATAAAATGTTTCATATGAGGTGATGGTACAGAATGTCAACTTTTATTTGAAGGTGTTTTCATACAAATCTGTTTCACCGTTTAGAAATTAAAGCACTTTATGTACCTAGTTCCCCCATTTGAAGAAGTCAGAAGTATTTGGACAAATTCACTGATAATGTATTTAAGTAGTAAAAAGTTGAGTATTTGGTTCCATATTCCTACACAGCAATGACTACGCCAAGCTTGTGACTCTACAAACTCGAATGAATTTTACATTTGTTTTGGGTTATGTTTTGCCCAATAGACACTGAATAGTGAATGATGACTGGAGTAATTTTCCTTTTAAGTGAGTAGATCAAATGTTTATTTTGCCCTCAGAACAGCCTCAATTGGTCGAGGTATGGACTCTACAAGGTGTCGAAAGTGTTCTACAGGGATGCTGGCCCATGTTGACTCCAATGCTTCTCACTGTTGTGTCAAGTTGGATGTCCTTTGGATGGTGGACCATTCTTGATACACACAGGAAACTGTTGAGCGTGTAGTTCTTGACACACTCAAACCGGTGCGCTTGGCACCTACTACCATACCCCATTCAAAAGCACTTAAATATTTTGTCTTGCCATTCACCCTTCCGAATGGCACACATACACAATCCATGTGTCACGTACTGACCAGCAGAGGGAGTAATTGTATTAATATTTGGTCAGGACGTGGCAGAAGGGTATTTGTTTTGTATGGTTGGGGTTGTGTGTATTATTAAAGGGGTGTTTGGTTTATGTAGTCTGGGGTTTGAGTATATGTTCTAGTGTTGGTTTTCTATGGTTTTCTAGTCTGTCTATTTCTGTGTGGTTTGTGTGGCTCCCGATCAGGAACAGCTGTACGTCATTGTTCCTGATTGGGAGTCATATATTAGATGCTTGTTTTCACCTGGGGATTTTGTGGGTAGTTGTTTTTTTCACTGCTAGTTGTCATAGCCTGTAAAACTGTCGTCTGCCGTTCTTTGTTTTGTTATTTTTTCCGTGTTCTCTTTATTATTAAATACAAGATGAGCATCCACATTCCCGCTGCATTTTGGTCATCAATACACAACGATACCCGTGACAGAACTACCCACCACAAAAAGATCAAGCAGCGGAGGAAGGAGAAAAGGGAATTTGAGTTGGACCAACGGGAGAAATGGACGTGGGAGGAAATTCTGGACAGGGCTGGACCTTGGCACCAGGCTGGGGAATACCGTCGATCCCAAGAGAAGAAATAGAGGAAGCTAAGACAGGGAGGCGTCGGTATGAGGCCATGTACGCGCTGAGGGAGAAGCACGAGAGGCACCCCCAATAATTTTTTGGGAGGGGGCACACGGGTAGTTTGGCTGGGCTAAGGATGAGCCCTAAGCCAGCTACCCGTGCTTATATGGAGAAGTGTATGGAGTGGAGGGCGCCGAAGTTTGAAGAAGTGCGCACGATCTCGCCCATACGCACGCACAGTCCAGTGCGAGTTTTTCCAGCCCCTCGCAGATGCCGTGCTAGAGTGGGCATCCAGCCTGGTAGGAGGATGCCTGCGCAGCGCGTCTGGTCACCGGTGCGCCTCCTAGAACCAGGCTACCCTACGCCCGCTCTACGCACGGTAACCATCAGGCCCCTGCACAGCCCAGTTCGCCCTGTACTAGCACCCCGCTCGTACAGGGCTGCTAGTTCCATCCAGCCAGGACGGGTTGTGCAGGAGGTGCAATCAAGACCGCCTGTGCGCCTCCATGGCCCAGTATTTCCAGTTCCCGCCTCTCGTGCTGACCCGGAAGTGCGAACCCCTAGTCTGGCACGTCCAGTACCAGCACCACGCATCAAGCTCCCAGTGAGTCAGCCTAGTCCTACTCAGCCTGTTCCCACTCCTCGCACTAGCCATGAGGTGCGTGTTCCCAAACTGGCATTTCCAGTACCAGCACCACGCATCAGGCTTCCAGTGCGTAATATTAGTTCCACTTGGCCGGTTCCTGCTTCCCGCACTAGCCCAAAGGTGCGTGTCTTCAGCCTGGTACCTCCACTACCAGCCCCACGCATCAGGCTTCCAGTGCGTCAGCCCAGCCTCGAGCTTCCAGGAAACAGTGCCCCGTCCAGAGTGTCCGGAGACAGTGCCCTGTCCAGAGTATCCGACAACAGTGCCCCGTCCAGAGTATCCGACAACAGTGCCCCGTCCAGAGTATTCGGCAACAGTGCCCCGTCCAGAGTATTCGGCAACAGTGCCCCGTCCAGACTATCCGACAACAGTACCCCGTCATGAGTATCCGGTGAGAGTGTTAAGCCAGGAACCGAGTGAGGTGGCCAACAGTTTGGAACCAAGGGAGACGGCCCACTGTGCAGAACCGAGTGAGTCTGCCTGCGATCCGGAACCGAGTGAGTCTGCCTGCGACCCGGAACCGAGTGAGTCTGCCTGTGATCCGGAACCGTAGATCCTCGAGCCCTGCTCATTATACCTTATCCAAACTCTCAGTTCCACCACCCACATATGCGATGACATCACCTGGTTTCAATGATGTTTCTAGAGACAATATCTCTCTCATCATCACTCAATGCCTAAGTTTACCTCCACTGTATTCACATCCTACCATACCTTTGTCTGTACATTATACCTTGAAGCTATTTTATCGCCCCCAGAAACCTGCTCCTTTTACTCTCTGGTCCGGACGTTCTAGACGACCAATTCTCATAGCTTTTAGCCGTACCCTTATCCTACTCTCCTCTGTTCCTCTGGCGATATAGAGGTGAATCCAGGCCCTGCAGTGCCTAGCTCCACTCCTATTCCCCAGGCGCTCTCTTTTGATGACTTCTGTAACCATAATAGCCTTGGTTTCATGCATGTTAACATTAGAAGCCACCTCCCTAAGTTTGTTTCATTCACTGCATTAGCACACTCTGCCAACCCAGATGTCCTAGCCGTGTCTGAATCTTGGCTTAGGAAGACCACCAAAAACTCTGAAATCTCCATCCCTAACTACAACATTTTCAGACAAGATAGAATGGCCAAAGGGGGCGGTGTTGCAATCTACTGCAGAGATCGCCTGCAGAGTTCTGTCCTACTATCCAGGTCTGTACCCAAACAATTTGAACTTCTACTTTTAAAAATCCACCTCTCTAAAAACAAGTCTCTAACTGTTGCCGCCTGCTATAGACCACCCTCTGCCCCCAGCTGTGCTCTGGACACCATATGTGAACTGATTGCCCCCATCTATCTTCAGAGCTCGTGCTGCTAGGTGACCTAAACTGGGACATGCTTAACACCCCAGCCATCCTCCAATCTAAGCTCAATGCCCTCAATCTTACACAAATTATCAATGAACCTACCAGGTACCACCCCAAAGCCGTAAACACGGGCACCCTCATAGATATCATCCTAACCAACTTGCCCTCCAAATACACCTCTGCTGTTTTCAACCAAGATCTCAGTGATCACTGCCTCATTGCCTGCATCCGTAATGGGTCAGCGATCAAACGACCTCCACTCATCAATGTCAAATGCTCCCTGAAACACTTCCGCGAGCAGGCCTTTCTAATCGACCTGGCCCAGGTATCCTGGAAGGATATTGACCTCATCCCTTCAGTAGAGGATGCCTGGTTATTTTTTTTTAATGCATTCCTAACCATCTTAAATAAGCATGCCCCATTCAAGAAATTTAGAACCAGGAAAAGATATAGCCCTTGGTTCTCTCCAGACCTGATTGCCCTTAGCCAACACAAAAACATCCTGTGGCGTTCTGCATTAGCATCGAACAGCCCCTGTGATATGCAACTTTTCAGGGAAGTTAGAAACCAATATACACAGGCAGTTAGAAAAGCTAAGGCTAAGAAATTTGCATCCTGCAACACAAACTCAAAAAAGTTCTGGGACACTGTAAAGTCCATGGAGAATAAGAACACCTCCTCCCAGCTGCCCACTGCACTGAGGATAGGAAACTCTGTCACTACCGATAAATCCACTATAATTGAGAATTTCAATAAGCATTATTCTACGGCTGGCCATGCTTTCCACCTGGCTACCCCTACCCCGGTCAACAGCACTGCACCCCCTACAGCAACTCGCCCAAGCCTTCCCCATTTCTCCTTCTCCCAAATCCAGTCAGCTGATGTTCTGAAAGAGCTGCAAAATCTGGACCCCTACAAATCAGCCGGGCTAGACAATCTGGACCCTTTCTTTCTAAAATGATCAGCCGAAATCGTTGCAACCCCTATTACTAGCTTGTTCAACTTCTCTTTCGTTTAATCTGAGATTCCCAAAGATTGGAAAGCAGCTGCGGTCATCCCCCTCTTCAAAGGGGGGACACGCTTGACCCAAACTGCTACAGACCTATATCTATCCTACCCTGCCTCTCTAAAGTCTTCGAAAGCCAAGTCAACAAACAGATTACCAACCATTTTGAATCCCACCGCACCTTCTCCGCTATGCAATCTGGTTTCAGAGCTGGTCATGGGTGCACCTCAGCCACGCTCAAGGTCCTAAACGATATCTTAACCGCCATCGATAAGAAAGAATACTGTGCAGCCGTATTTATTGACATGGCCAAGGCTTTCGACTCTGTCAATCACCACATCCTCATCAGCAGACTCAACAGCCTTGGTTTCTCAAATGATTGCCTCGCCTGGTTCACCAACTACTTCTCTGATAGAGTTCAGTGTGTCAAATCGGAGGGCCTGTTGTCTGGGCCTCTGGCAGTCTCTATGGGGGTGGCACAGGTTTCAATTCTCATGCCGACTCTTTTCTCTGAATACATCAATGATGTCGCTCTTTCTGCTGGTGAGTCTCTGATCCACTTCTACGCAGACGACACCATTTTGTATACTTCTGGCCCTTCTTTGGACACAGTGTTAACTTTTTAGTGACAGGGGCAGTATTCGGAAATTCAGATGAATGACGTCCCCAAATTAAACTGCCTGCTACTCGGGCCCAGAAGGTAGGATATGCATATTAGTAGATGGAAATGGATAGAAAACACTCTGAAGTTTCTAAAACTGTTTGAATGATGTCTGTGAGTATTACAGAACTCACATGGCAGGCAAAAACCTGAGAAAAAATCCAACCAGGAAGTGGTTTGTAGTTTTTCAACTGATTGCCTTTCCAAACTACAGTGTCTGTGGGGTCATTTTGCACTTCCTAAGGCTTCCACTAGATGTCAACAGTCTTTAGAACCTTGTTTCATGCTTCTACTGTTACTAGGGAGAGAATAAGAGCTGTCTCAAGCCTGAGACCAACAAGTTGTTTACTGCGCGGGCACGCATGCGCACCGTTCCTTCTTTTTCCTCTGTAATGAATACGCTATTGTCCGGTTGGAATATTATCGAAGATTTATGTGAAAAAGACCCTAAGGATTGATTGTGAACATCGTTTGACATGTTTCTAAGAACGGTAATGGAACTATTTGACTTTTCGTCTCGGGTTTTGCGCTGGCGCATTATGCCTTTGGATTAGTGATCTGAATGCGTGAACAAAATGGAGGTATTTGGACATAAATATGGAGTATTTCGAACAAAACTAACATTTCTTGTGGAAATGGGAGTCCTGGGAGTGCATTCTGATGAAGATCAGCAAAGGTAAGTGAAGATTTATAATACTATTTCTGAGTTTAGTTGACTCCAGAACTTGGCGGGTAACTGTATAGCTTGCTTTGATGGCTGAGATCTGTACTCAGAATATTGAACAGTGTGCTTTCGCCGTAAAGCTATTTTGAAATCTGACACAGCGGTTGCGTTAAGGAGAAGTGTATCAATAATTATTTCAATAACTGTTGTAAATTTTATCAACGTTTATGATGAGTATTTTTGTAAATTGATGTGCTCAATCACCGGAAGTTTTGGGTGGCAAAACATTTCTAAACATCACGCGCCAATGTAAAATGGGGTTTATGGATATAAATATGAACTTTATCGAACAAAACATACAAGTATTGTGTAACATTGAGTCCTGGGAGTGTCATCTGATGAAGATCATCAAAGGTTAGTGATTAATTTTAGCTGTATTTCTGTTTTTTCTGATGCCTCGCCTTGCTTGGAAAATGGCTGTGTGGTTTTTCTTGTTTAGGCGCTGTCCTAACAGCGCTGCTATTTCACTGGCTGTTGGCAGTGTGTCCCGCGGGTGGGACGCTAGCGTCCCACATGTCCCAGAGAGTTAACTAACCTCCAGATGAGCTTCAATGCCATACAACTCTCCTTCCGTGGCCTCCAACTGCTCTTAAATACAAGTAAAACTAAATGCATGCTCTACAACCGATCGCTGCCTGCACCTGCCTGCCCGTCCAGCATCACTACTCTGGACGGTTCTGACTTAGAATATGTGGACAATTACAAATACCTAGGTGTCTGGTTAGACTGTAAACTCTCCTTCCAGACTCACATCAAACATCTCCAATCCAAAGTTAAATCTAGAATTGGCTTCCTATTTTGCAACAAAGAATCTTTCACTCATGCTGCCAAACATACTCTCGTAAAACTGACCATCCTACCGATCCTCAACTTCGGCGATGTCATTTACAAAATAGCCTCCAATACCCTACTCAATAAATTGGATGCAGTCTATCACAGTGCCATCCGTTTTGTCACCAAAGTCCTCGCTTCATACTCGTCGCCAAACCCACTGGCTCCAGGTCATCTACAAGACCCTGCTAGGTAAAGTTCCCCCTTCTCTCAGCTCGCTGGTCACCATAGCAGCATCCACCTGTAGCACGCGCTCCAGCAGGTATATCTCTCTGGTCACCCCCAAAGCCAATTCCTCCTTTGGCCGTCTCTCCTTCCAGTTCTCTGCTGCCAATGACTGGAACGAACTACAAAAATCTCTAAAACTGGAAACACTTATCTCCCTCACTAGCTTTAAGCACCAGCTGTCAGAGCAGCTCAGAGATTACTGCACCTGTACATAGCCCATCTATAATTTATCCCAAACAACTACCTCTTCCCCTACTGTATTTATTTATTTATTTTTGCTACTTTGCACCCCATTATTTCTATTTCTACTTTGCACTTTCTTCCACTGCAAATCTACCATTCCAGTGTTTTACTTGCTATATTGTATTTACTTTGCCACCATGGCCTTTTTTGCCATTACCTCCCTTATCTCACCTCATTTGCTCACTTTGTATATAGACTTATTTTTCTCCTATATTATTGACTTTGTTTGTTTTACTCCATGTGTAACTCTGTGTTGTTGTATGTGTCAAACTGCTTGCTTTATCTTGGCCAGGTCGCAATTGTAAATGAGAACTTGTTCTCAACTTGCCTACCTGGTTAAATAAAGGTGAAATATATAGCTTTTTTTTATTTAAAAATCTGCACATATATCACTCCAGTGTAAATTACTAAATTGTAATTACTTCGCCACTATTGGCCTATTTATTGCCTTACCTCCATCCTTCATTTGCACACACCGTATACAGATTTTTCTAGTGTGTTATTTTCTGTACGATTGTTTATCCCATGTGTAACTCTGTTGTTTTTGTCGCAATGCTTTGCTTTATCTTGACCAGGTCGCAGTTGTAAATGAGAATTTGTTTTCAACTGGCCTGCCTGGTTAAATAAAGGTGAAACAAATAAATACAATTGTTGTGATTGCGGCTGAAAGTTTTTGGGGACTCAGGGAGAGGCATTACAAGGAATCCTGTCCACTAATGTTCCATCCTCACAGGCCCCTGAGCCTGTGTAGGGATGTGATTTGGAGTATGGCGGAAGGAGTGGGATGTTTTTTTTTATTTTTGCATGGTACATGGTGGGTTTATTCTCATTCACTAGCCGTACAGTAGGGGGCGGCATGCACCTTTAACGTTTGTTTGCGGACCGCCATAATACCAGAGGAGAAGAAGAAAGCAAAGACAGTATAGTATGAAGCTAGTCCAACACTGCTTGTAGGCGATGTCATGGTGACGTTGGCTAGCTAAGCGCATGCGTAGACACACGTCATCGGGTTTATTAATGGTCTCTCGCGCCAAACTGCGCATGTGCACAGGCCGTCAAATCAAAGGCACTCCTTCAATATAAAGTTGTTTTTGACGAAAATGAAAACGTGTCAGTTTGTCACTTTAACGAGGTTGGAGTAATACGAAGTTCAACTACTTAAAACATTGGCTCGAATCTAGGTTGCGCCTTTAGATTTCGAGAAAATGAACAACTAAGGAAGAATGTTTTACTTCTCTCATTGACTTCTCGAACCCCTAACCCCCCAGCCTGCTCATGTTTGGTCTGTTTCGCTAGCGTTCCCGGAAGTCTCGCGATGCTGCGCTTCTGGGTTTAGAAACTCTGTGAAGAAAGTGTCTAGGCTGCCGGAAAACCACACGAAGAAGAATTTTATTCTCGCGAGATGTGAGAAACAGCGCCCCTCTGTTTGATTGACGGCAGGGAGGAAAAGGGAGGGGAGAATAACCTCCGCGCCTGGCGATAGCAGCAGGCTATACAAACACACAACTGTTACAATCTTACTCCAATAATACACATGAGTGTTATTCTTCTTCGAACGCTAACAGATAACGTCGTCTCACCGATTGCTTTTCTGCTCATACTCAATCGGAGAGGAGGTAAAAACAAAGGAGTAATTCCAAAAAGAGGAAAAGCGGCCTATTTTTGTTCTTGATATCCTGGTGCCGCCGGTGCAAGCTCGCACGGCCGGCGTAAATATACTCCGGTGCTCTGACGGGCGCTTATTTTACTTCTTCAACAAAGATGTCCATACTCTCTTTTCATTCTCCACTACCTCTTCCAGTTTACCCCCTCTTGTTAGTTATCCTGCACTAACTGGCTTTTACTCCGTGCGCCAGTGGGAGCCAAGGCGGCCTGTTTTGTTTTCGCAGCGTAGCCGCCATGAACCGCGGACAACAACAGAAACCGAGCGTGCTGCTTGCTGACTATCACTGCCTACGTGCCACGAATATGCAGGCCAGAAGTAGAGGAGCCAACTTCAGCTAAAAATCTGAGGAAGATGCGAATAAGGAAGGAATGCGGGAGAATAAACGAATAAGATTTGACTATTAACGTTAGCAAAGCAGCTCTGTTTGAATTTGGTACGAAGGTGTCTAACAGTAGGTAATTGGAGGCCGGAGTGGAGAAAGAGCGCCACCAGTGACTGTATTGTTGTTGAATTACAAGTCGACCAGCGAGGGCTGCTCGCTCCACGGACGCTGTGACAGACAAGTCAACGGGCTTTGATTAATTCATTTGCTCGAGATTTATTTTGTATGTATGCACTTAATGGGATTAACAGTTTTATTTTTATGCCATGATGATCATTTGGGCATATTTCGTGCCGTGGAAAAGAGGAAAACGCTAAAGATGAATTGGTTGTGATTATGAATACAGTAATGTTCTACCCATGTTACCACGAACATAGACTTCATACCTGTGTGTTTGTAACTGATTTGCCGCTAACTTACCTTCTAGCTGTATCACACATTTACCTATTTGGTGCATAGACTCTTACCAGCACTATTTTGGCGATAAAGCTAAGCTAGGTTAGCACCATTAGTAGTTAGCTAGCTACACCTCCCATCCTCCTTCAGGGTAACAGAACGGACGAGGAGGGAGCTGTGGGGCTCTTCTCCATTTAACCGGGAGCCACAGGACTTTCACCGGAGGACCTGTGCGTGTGTGTTTGCTCGTTTTTTTTTTTCTCGGACTGGATGTTTCCGTCCCTTGGCTGTTGAGATGAACCCGGTGAATGCCACCACTCTGTACGTGTCCGCGTGTCGTTCGGTGCTGCAGTGCGACCCTCGCGACCCCCGGGCCCTGGCGGAGCTCTACAAGCAGCTGCCCTTCTTCCGCCAGTCGCTGTCCTGCCTCGTGTGTGGTAAGTGCATCGGTAGTATTATTATTTGAAGGGACTCGGTTCCCCTGTATGTATCCATATAGCTACTATACTAGTTGAGCTGTATCCCTCGCCATGGACCACCAGTCACTGTGACACACCCCCGTTCCCGTTGGACGTCGGGGAGACTAGTTAGCCGATGGCGTGGATGTCTACTTAAACTAACTAGGTTAGATACTGCAGGTCTCCCTACGATCCACTTCAATGTATTCCATAGTTTCACACTGATCCAGTCTTAGACTGGCAAATTTGACCGAATTGCATGAATAAAATCAAACTAGTAGCTAGCTACTGCACGGGTTAGCTACATTCCCCCATTCTTCACAGCTAGGTAGCTAACCTCATCCAGCTAGCTAACCTCCCTGCTCCGCCACATGTGTAACTAAATCACTGTCGGACAGGTACATGTATTTGCACAGCCAGAACAGAAGCGAGTGTTTGTCAGATGTTTATTTATTCATTCAACGTCCTTTGTTCTGTCCGGTGCCCTCGTGATTGTCAGTGGGGGGCATGTTTGTGTTGTGGGACGGTGCGTGCGCAGCCGAGCAGCCGCACTAGCTCAGTGAAGAATACTACTGGTGCGTTTCTTCTGGTGGTGGTGGTGGTGGTGGGGGGTCGGGGGGGGGGGGGGGTATACACGAGGTTCATTCAATAGGGTGACGTTTTTACTCGCTGTTTATTATCTATGCATAGTCACCTAACGTTACCTACATGTACAAATGACCTCAACTAACCTGTACCCCCGTACATTGACTCGGTACCGGTACCCCCTGTATTTAGCCTCTTTATTTTGTTACTTTTTTGTTTGTTTATTTAGTAAGTGTTTTCTTTTATTTAACTAGGCAAGTCAGTTAAGAACAAATTCTTATTTACAATGACGGCTTACTGGGGAACATTGGGTTAACAGCCTTGTTCAGGGGCAGAATGACAGATTTGTACCTTGTCAGCTCGGGGATTCGATCCTGCAACCTTTCGGTTACTGGCCCACTAAACATGACTGAAGTCGGAACTGCGGCCGCTTTAGAGGACGCATCCAACATGGTCTATATCTAAGGCGTTTTTGTTGTTGTTTCTAAACGGAACTCCCTCCATCTGCAGCCTGAGCCCCCTCTCTCAGCTGCCATCCCTAACGACCACCGTTGCTAAGGAAGCTGCTCTCAAAGCACAGCGGTCATCAAGCCTTGCAGAGGCAATCAGTGTTGAGCCGCCTCTTTCAATATTACCGCTTTATAAACGGTTGAAATATGCATTTAACGGAATATGAACCCTCTTCACTTTCTACCTGGACCATGGATGATATACTATTTATATGACAAAGGGGTTTCTTCAAAACCAATGTCGTTGACTTAATCGACATGGTGTAGTGCTCACTTCATTACAGTTGAATATTCAGAGCGGAAGAGAAATTGAATGAATCACTTTTATATATAGCTCACATCCTCAGTGCTCATTATCATCAGTCCACTGCTAAGCTTCATGTCATCAACTCGTTATTAATGATTATGGCTCCTGTTTATGGTTTATTGTGTTATGTTGTATGGACAATTGTAATGCTGCCGTTGGAGTGATTTATATCTCAACTGTTCTCACCCAGTTGAATAAAGGATAAATGAATGTTTGTCTTAGCATAAATGACTGAAACGGATTCTCTTCTCCAGGTAACCTGCTGCAGGACCCCATAGCGCCCACTAACTCCCAGTGCCAGCACTATGTGTGTCGCGGCTGTAAGGGCCAGAGGATGCTGCTCAAGCCGTCCTGTTCCTGGTGTAAAGACTACTCCCGCTTCCAGGAGAACAGACAGCTCTCCTTATTGGTCCACTGCTACAGGAAGCTCTGCCTCTACATCGCCCAATCACCTCTCGCCCCACACATTGCTAGCGCAGCCAGCGATTCGCCCGACCTCCTCGCCATTCTTAACGAGGGCCTGTTATTGGCCGAAAGCGAGCAGGAAGGGGAGGACATTATGGATTTGGCGAGCCAGACTCCGCCGACGGCCCCCTCAATTTCTGACCTCAGACCTACTGAGGCTCTGCCTGCAGAGGAGAGCCAGGAGGAGGGGCTTATCCCTGTGGGCGGGGTTAACGGGCTTCACGACTGTAACGGCCTGGTCAATCAGGACTTGCCACCACCTATTACCTTAGCTACAGGTGGAGGTGTTCTGAAGCAGGAGAGCTTGGGGGAGGAGCTACCTGTGTGTGTTGACGTGGTAGGTAGTGGGGAGGTGGAACTTTGTAACATTAGCACATTTGGGGAGGAGCTTAATAAACATGGTGGAGGTCTGTTGTTGAGCGTGGAGGAGGTTCTTAGGACCTTGGAGCCAGAACCCAACCCTGAACTGCCTGACCCCCAGCCAGACAATCCCTCTGTACCCCCCCACAATGGATCTTACTGCCCTCCTACCCCTGACTCCCCTTGCCTCACCCCCTCCCTCCCCCCAGAGAACATCCCTAGACTTCCCCTGCCTCCCCCCCAGCCCACCCCTGCTCTCCCCCGCCTACCCCCACACTGCCACCGCAAGCGTTCACGCTCTGAGAGCGACAGTGAGAAGGTGCAGCCCCTCCCCATCGCCACCATCCTCAGAGGCCCACCCCTGGGCGCCACCAACCCCCTTCACCTCCCAACCGCCACTGTCAAACGGGAGCCCAAACTCCCTTCCGCCATCACCCCGCCTCACCTGGCGCCTGTGCCGAATGGAGGGCCTCCCAAGGTGGGTAAGACAATGCTGGTGTCATCCAAGGGACTGAAGAAGAGTCTGGAGCACCACGGGGGACCTAAGAAGGCCTACACCAAGGCCAGGCAGGGGGTCCCCAAGCCCCGCGCCCAGCCCCGTGACCGCCTGCCCCCCCACGGCCATGCTCACCCTCTCTCTCACCCACCCAGCCCCTCCAAGCCCCTGTACAAGAAGCCAGTGGAGAAGAAGGGCTGTAAGTGTGGGAGAGCCACTCAGAACCCCTCTGTTCTCACCTGCAGGGGGCAGCGCTGCCCCTGCTACTCCAACCGCAAGGTGAGTTACTATAGATTTACTATGGCTTGGTCTGACATCAGTGGTCTGACATCAGTGCTCCTCTATCTGTAGTTCACTGACTGTAAATAATATGAATATTCCTCCAAGGCATGTCTGGACTGTATCTGCCGCGGCTGCCAGAACTCCTACATGGCGAACGGGGAGAAGAAGCTGGAGGCGTTTGCGGTTCCAGAGAAGGCTCTAGAACAGACGCGGCTCACGCTCGGCATCAACCTCACCTCCATCACAGCTGCAGCCCTGCGTAGCCCGGCAACCAGCAACACCCCACACGGCAACCAGCTCATCACCACGGCAACAGGAGCGACAGGGGTGTCCTTCCTGTCCGGGGTGGGGGCAGGGCATGAGGACAGGGGGTATGATGATTCGCTGGACATGAGGTTTGACTGTTGAAGACCCGCCCTTCTTGGACATTATTGACCAATGGGCTGTGCAGATGGACCTGGAGGGGCGGGGTTGAGAATAAGGCAGCTACTGTGACAGGCGGTAGAGGGAGTGTTACTCAGAGACACATATACACTCTCCATACAGCGCCTGGAATGTGCTTTTGGTCTTACGTACTGATGACATGGAGATGGATGGAAGAGGGATATCGTTACTGTATGTTCAGAGATTTTTATTTTGTGAGGGTTAGAAGTTTTGTTTTGTACTATCGGTGATGTGTAGGGCATGACGTGTTGGCCTGCGATGGGCTCGTTGTGCTGTGTGTCAGAGGGGGGGGTGGTACCGTAGATAGTGCACTTATTTTGGCCAGGACCTCAGTACACTAGATAGGGGTAGGGTGCCATTTGACAGGCCTCAGCCACAGACCGACATCAGTAGACTGACTGTAATTTATGAACTTTTGTTTTTGTACACAGAACTTATTAAATTCCATTTAAGAGGATGTTTTATGATATATTTTATAAGTTACATTAACAAACATTTGCAGTATTTATTGGATGTCACCTAACCTAGGTAGTGGTGGGCCACGCCCACTCCAACTGTCAGCCTATCAAATCCCATGTGGGCGGTTCTCTGTCTAAATGATGTCGCTGTCCTATTAGTGCTAGTTTCTGCTGTCTCCAGCTGTCCTTTTGTTTCCCTCGGGCATTAAAAACCTGTAATATACATGGAACATATTTCCACAAAAAAGAAAATCAAAACCTAAGTTGTGTTGTCTCTTTTTGACACTTACACCAAAGCAAAATTAAATGTCAGACTATTTAAAGTCCAATGAAATATTCACAATTCACATTACACAAATCGCTTCACATGACTTACCATGCACAATGCATACCTCCACCCTCTGTCCTGTGGAGTCAGCTCACCTGCAGTCTTTAGTATGACCACTGGTCGTCAGTAATATCTACCCACCAGTAGGGGGCGGGAGATGCTTGATATAATGTCCACACATAAGACGCCTTGACTCAAGTCTGTTTTGTTGTGATAGATTGGTACTGAATGCTTACTGCTATATGTGACCACAAGCAATGATAGCCTATATTAGTTTCTTTGGTGTCTTTATTGGGCACATTTACAGACATGTTTTCTACATGAACATGAGAGCAGTTAGACTCCAGCACCGGTGATTAACATCAACAACCTATTTAGTGTGTGTCTCCATGGTAACGTCACTTCCACAGCCACACACATAATATCTGGATCTACAGGAGTCATGAATGAACGGTACAATTATTCAACCCCCCCCCCCAGTGAGACGGGTTAACTGGCAACCCTGTCCAGACCTCTGCTTGTCTGTAACTATGGATATATATATATATATATCAGTCCATCATCTGTCGGGAGAATCAGTAAATCTTTTAGTAAAGTGAATATTACCCATGTCCTAACCACTGGTTCCCATAGTGACAGTGGGTTTGGGCTACAGTAGGCCCAAAACTACAGTAGGCCTCCTGGGTCGTGGCCTGAAACATCTATACTGTGAAACAAAGTGAAAAAGTGCTGTATTGAATGTGTGGTCGCAGGCAGTGTTACTCAGGTGAGAGCTTGGGGTTGTGTTAAAAATATGACAGACTACAATGAAACAACATTCAATGTCCATACAGTTATAACACAGAACCACAACACCCCACGTTCATATTTACATTAAAATCATCTCTGAGTTCATACAAACAGGAGACTCATCCTTTTAGGATGGGTGAATAGAGTATTACGACTTATTCACAATCATCCCCTCACTTTTCATTGGTTGATTATTGGTCATTTGTCCAATGAAGTTCTAAAGCAGACGTTGAACCCCACTCAGCTGCTTTTCATCCAATCAACACAGGCCTGCTGGCCTTGGACACAGCTCATTGGATGAGCCATGAGCGAAGGCTGGATCCTAGGCCCCAGGGTGGAAGATGATTGGATAACCACACAAGCCCCGCTCACATGTCCAGCACAGTCACAGAGCTTAAAGCTTTGTACAACACACACACACACACACACACAGAGCTCTCAAATGATTTGTCTGTCAGTACACACACATGGCTCCCAAACAGTGTGTATCCCAGATTTCCAGCCCTCTGGAGTCACCATACAGATGAACTCTGACCTCTAGCTGACCAGGAATGCCCGAAGAAGCTGCTCCTCTCGTCCATGTCGATGGCGGAGGCATTGCTAACGGTTGACAAGGAGGTGATCTCCGGCCAGCCAATGGGAACAGCCCCCCCCTGGTGGGCG